>NC_068419.1:4993428-5285928 GCF_023724105.1 Carassius gibelio | reverse complement strand
CTAAAACCAGTTGATTTGAAGACCGTAACGACCGGCTGTGCTCACGCAGGGTTAAAATCTCACTTATGTACTCCGGTGCTCGGCCATTTAGGGCCTTAAAAACGAACAACAAAATCTTAAAATCTATTCTAAACTGTACTGGAAGCCAGTGTAAGGAATAGAGGACAGGAGTAATGTGTACACGCTTAGGTGTATTTGTTAAAAACCGAGCGGCAGCATTTTGCACAAGTTGAAGTCGTGCAATAGAGCCTTGACTTAAACCTACATAGAGAGCATTACAATAATCCAACCTCGAACTAATAAAAGCATGAATCACCTTTTCTAGATCATGCCTATTAAGAAAAGGCTTAACTTTAGCTAGAAGACGAAGCTGAAAAAAACTCACTTGCGAGAGAAAAGATGAGAAAAGCTGAGACAAAAGAAATGCAATAAAAGGGAAGAGTCACATGAGAGAAGAGAACAGAGAAGAGACCACATGAGACAAGATAATAAAGAAACAAGATGAAAAAGAGAAGATACTAGAAAAGAAACTAAATGAGACAACAAGAGGACATGAAGAGAAGAGACGAAAGAAGAAAAGAGACGAGACGAGAAGAGATGACGCATAATGACACAAGACCAAAGGAGAAGCGGTTCACAGTGTGCAGATGAAACAGTACAGGTCAAAGTGCTAATGTGGCTCATCTCGGCTCACAAGGGGGCTAATTAAATAGTTCCTGATTAGCAAGTGTTGAGCGGCCTGTCAAAGAGAGGGTGAAATTAAACCTGGACCCCGGCACACAATGACACACCTCACAAACGCAGTCAGACACGACCACTGGTGTAAATCAGCCCTGAATCTACAATACCTAGACGACAGACCTAAATCGACAACTATTTCAGATCTCAGCGCTCGACCAGACGTCTTCTTGCTTTGGTTTCTGTCCTCTTCCTCTTTTCATATAACAGTTTAAAGCATCAGCTTTACACATGAGATATTCTGAATGGTAAAGACTGTCTATCTGTCCTCTTTGCACACTCTCGTTCACATCCTTTTCTCTTTTTTTCTCCTCTCCTTTTTCCTTCCTGCTTTTGGCATGTGCGCTTGGTTGCTCCTTGTTAGCCGGGCTCTTCTCTCTCACACATACACACGGCAGCGGTGGTCTTAACGAGGTCGGTCTGTGGAGTGGGATTACAGGGACATGACAGAGGGGTCCTAATAAGCTACACACAGGAAGAGTCTCCCCTACAGAGTGCACAGGACAGAGACCTGCTGACCAGAGCGTTCACACACACCTAGAGCGCAAGTAAACAACTGGCAATTGCTAAAACACTACATAACTCATGAAACTAAAATTTGGAAAGAATATGAGCGCTGTTCGCCCATGCAAAACTCTGTCACGGTGCTAGTGAGTGGTTGAGGGCATTGCTATGTGCGTACTAAACAGTACTGAGAAGTTTTTGAAGTGTTGCAATTAGGTTGTTAGTATACAATCCATAATCATACAAGCATCAATAATTTATATACAATTTTTACCAATAGAAAAAAAAATTACTTGGGAACTCACGCAACAGACTGAAATTGCTCCATAAACACAGACTCATTGTGCAGGGCCACTGATTTTGTATAGAAGGACATTTATATGACACTTAAGGTGAATCTTGACATAATGCTGGAATACTGGTACACCAGAATCATAGATTAAATTGTTGGAATGGAACAAGACAGGAGGAAAACTACTGTCAGAAGGGCAGTCAGTATATGTGTGTGTGTAGGTTTTCCTAAAGTGAAGGCACTCAGGTAGAGAGGAGCTCAACCTCGGTTGACCCCAGCAGTTTCACTCTGTGGGTCAGTGAGGTGTGATCCAACCCAGAGCCTCCAGCCAATCACACAAGAGATGACAATTCTGTAGCCAATTAGAGTCCAAGGCTGTGCCTGGTGTGTAATGTGTGGATTTGGGATGGGGGGTGGGGGGTTAATCGAGGAGCCTGGCTGTGTAAAGTTTGCATTCCTATCAACCAATCATTGCCTTTGTGTTTTAAGGCCAGGCTTTGATTGGCTGGCAGGATTATATAAATAAAGTTGATCCAGGAATGTGTTGAGCACAAGTCCATGCCTTACCAAGTTCAGGAGGCAGAACAGTGAGTCTGTTCCCTTGAATGTGAAGTTCCTTCAGCTGAGACAGATCTCCGATCTCTTTGGGTAGAGATATGAGGTCATTGTCCCTCAAACTCAACTGAAAAAAAAGAAAAACTGTCAATATTTAAAGAATTTATTTTGAATACAGCATGAAATCAAAATAATCAACCATTTCATGTCTGTGGCTTTATGAAGCATTATTTTTTCAAGCATGTGACTCTACAAAAATAAGTTTAGAATCTTTCATCAATTTTTGTCATATTTAAAATATAACTAAATATAATAAAATGTATAATAACATTTATAATAAATTTCATCTATGATCCAATAATCAATCTTATTTACTTATTAATCCTGCCTATTACTCTGTTAATTCTATTCTCAAACATTCTTACTAATCTTATTACATTACATAAATGTCCCTTGTCTTATTTATTTATATGTGATAAACAGAGCGTGATTTATATATTAATGTGACTCTAAAAACAACATATTTTAACATAAGTTAATAAATACATTTTATAATCATATTTTCAAAAATGTTTAAATATTACATTTTTATAAATTCAACATGGATAAAATCAAGCCCCTAAATTATATTTCACTGAATATTCAATTTTGGTCAGAAAAGTCACATAGTGGAAGCTATATGTTTTGCAAATATTGTTTCATCGGGTTTTTAATATTGCAACATGGTTTTCATAATCATAGAAAATAACTTCAACTCTATATTTTTAACTCTAAAAACAAGCAAACACAGCATCTACATTAAAACACTGTACATTACATTAGAAGTCTTCATGGCAACCTGTGGGGTGTAAAAGCAGAGAAGTGCAACTTTTTGGTCTTGCTGCTTTACTTTCCTAGTGCAATTTCTTGTCCCATAGCAAATGCATTACTATATATGTGATTTTTTACTGCTTTAACAGACTGTGGGGCAAGTTGAAATAACTTGCGGTGGTTACTGACAGCTTCTCATAACACTTGCATTCTAAAAATCACGGGTGTAATTACACCTATATTTCAACGCAACACCAAACCAAAATAGTTGAATATTATTTTCAAGTTCAAAGTTGTAATTATCAGCTGTTTTATGTATCCGTGACCCTGCATTGAAGATCAGCCTCTAAATCACCTCTCATCGCATCTGATACAGAACACTCGCTGTGGAGAATAAATCCAACACACACGGCACAGAGTGCCGCCACAAAAGCAATTGATTTCAGAGGGAATTTAGATAAATTACTCACTATCTGTAGCTTGGCCAGCTTGCCGATGTCTGGGGGCAAAATCTCAAAATCGTTGTCACTGAGATAGAGCGCACGGAGGGTGGCTGAAATGAGATAGAGAAGAGTGTGTGTACATGTATGTGTGTGTGTTTGAGAGAGAGAAGTATTGCAAACACTGATCAATAGAAACGGTCATCTCTGATTGATACAGCATGGCTGCAATATTAGACTCAAGTACACATGCAATATCAACAGATCGAACAGATCAATAGCATAAAATACACACTCCCACTGTGTAGTTGAGCCCCACATGGGATAAACACATTAAAGCAGTAAACAATTAAATAAACGTAAAAAAACGATTCAAAATAGAGCCACAACTAATATATATTTTGATCATTTGGAACTGGGATTTTTAAAAAGCCCCACCAACTTCCTGTCCTTTCAGTGTTCTGATTGGTTAAATAAACAGCAACAGCCAATCATATCCATCTCAACTTGCTTTAGAAGTCAATATCACAGCTGATATGACAGCCACTCCAAACAGCAGTGATAAATGGAGGTTTGGGAGGGTGTGTATGAGTGTGCGTGCGTGCGTGCGTGTGTGTGTGGTTAGAGATCAGAGACCTTGATTAATGTTAAGATGGTGCTTTCATTATGTGGCTGCCATTAAAATAACAGGTTATTAGAGCCCATCACTACTCATCAGTGTCCTCTGATGGGACCAGCTGATTGGACTGATGAGGAATATGATGATAATGATGAAGATGATGAAGCTAATGCTTATTTTGTTTGCATATTGTTAGTAGGTTGTCTGGTTCTCATTGCGGTTTATTCTGGCAAAGAACCGGCGCCTGAAATGCAAGCGACCACAGTTCGTTATTGTTTAAGTGGGTAAATCTGAAATCAATAATCCCACAACAATAAACAAATTGAATTTAGTGGAAAATTTGTGACTTTGTGGTCACAATTTCCAGCCGTCTAAAAAGTTATCAAGCACAGACACAAAACCCACTACGACAAAATTGGTAACGGCAATTACTTTCCTTTTATTTAAATAAGGAAAAACTAATATCTCCAAAACTATTTGTCAACACTCAGTTTTTTTTTAATATATCTAATAATCAATAAATTCTTAAAGAAATAATCTAATAAATATTGCTTCATCAGACCAAAATGCTAATAAAAACATTAAAAAGACTAGGAAGTGCAACTTATTCATACCTTTTTTTATTATTTGATGATTAGAAGTTCAAAAGAACAGCGTTTATTTAAAAAAAAAGAAATATTTTGTAACATTATAAAATTATTTCCTGTCTCTTTTTGATTGTTTCTTTTAAACAATCAAATTCTTTTAAAATCCTTTTAAAGGATTCTTTTAAAATCCTATTGAACCCAAAACGGTAATGCAATTTAATTCTGTAAATTAAAAAAAAAAGTTTTAGGAATTTGAAAAAGAAAGTTTATGCTGTCATAAAGGTAATATTCCAGTCACTAAAGCAAAAGCAGGACCATTTTTAAATCAAATTTTAACTCTGTTAAATTAAAAACCTGTGCATGCTGATATCCATAAAATTGCTAGCTAAAATTTGTATAAAACATTCCATAAGTTGTCTTTAGTTTTGAATGATTAAAAATATCAGGTTATACCAGTAATGCCTAGTGTGTGCTGCAGACTTACTGAGGTAAAAGAAATTCCCAGGCAGTGAGGACTCGTTCAGGTTGTTGTACGTCAGATCCAGAACCTCCAGCGCCGGAAGAGATCCAAACCCTCGAGGAAGAGTGCTCAACCTGTTCATCCTACAAAACAATAAAACGCCATTTTAACCAAATCAACAGCTTCAAACACAAATTCAGACACACGTCCACTCACAGACACACACTTATAAAACACCCGTCAGTTTTTGACATGGGGAACGCATTGAAAATCCATAGCAGACTTACTCAGAGACATGAGACAGAGACAAGCAGTCCGCACAGATCAATCTCACTGATTATGATTGATATTTCAAACACAGCACAGATTTATAACCCAGCTCAACAGATCTACTCACATTTAGAACATAAATACAAAGGGGTCTAAAAGTCTAAGATCAATTGTGGAAGTGTGAAACCATGCGCTTACATTTAGAATTTTACTAATTTAATTCAACATTTTAATTACAAATTATTAGCATAACCATTTGAGTTAAAAATCAAACTGGAAAAAAATGCAAGAATGTCTTGCTCTTTGGTTTGTCCCACTTTGTTTTAGTGAGTGAAACTCATTCAGTCATTAAAGCTTTAAAAAAAAAAAAAAATTATGTCATGTACACATAATTTTTGTGTCAGAATGATTTGTTTTTTAAAGAAATTAATACTTTTATGTAGCAAGGCCATGGTACAAACATTTATAATGTTAAAAAGATTACAATAATCTATAATCAAATAAATGTTGTTCTTTTGAACTTCATAGTCATCAAAAGAATGCTGCAAAAATGTCAGTATCAACAAAGTTTTAAAACAACTGTTTTCAGTATTGATAATAATAAGAAAGGTTAATCTAGCAACAAATTCACATATTAGAGTGATTTTTGAAAGATTTTGTGATGCTGAAAACTGGATACAAAACAGATATTTTAAATGGTAATATTTCACAATATTACTGTTTTACTGTCTTTGTGATCAAATAAATGCATCCTTCAGACATTCAAAATGAATACAAACTTTTGAACAATATTGTATATTTGAATCCCAGATTTTCAATATGGTCTCATACATTCACCCAACACTATTAATAACAAAAAGTTAACGTTCCGCAAGTTCACCAATATTAAAAATGTGTCTGGTCTGTAAATGTTAAAATCACAATCGCCCTTGAAAGGTAACAGATTAAATTTTAGCTGGAAAACTTCCGACAGAGAACATGGAATCTGAAATTAGAAGTGCTCAAGGTGCCCGGCGACGCAGATAAAACAAGAGAGAGAGCAAGAGAGAGAGAAAGAGAGAGAGTGGGGCATCCAAATCAGATGCTGATTAACTCTTGCTTATTTAAGCGTCTGTCCTCCATCTCTTTTTTTTTCTTTCTTTCAAATGACACTTGTTTGCCGTGAAGACTCTGAAACTTTAGCAAAGGATTTCAAAGAAATAAACAAATTGATTCCACCACATGTTTGTGAAGCAATTACCAGAGAAAAGGAATTGTTTTGACAAATGAGATCAGGATACCAGGCGGCCACATGCTCACACACACATCCGCACATTTGAGTCAGGAGTAGCGGCCGGGAATACAACGAGCCGGCTTATGTTTTCAAGATTATGTGTAGAAATGGTGCGTCTGACAGCAAATCGATAAAAATGTGCGCCGTCAGATGTGGGGCAGATTGTGCCGCGCTTTAATCCTGTGTGACATTGTAGAAGCTCCGCCCTCAGAGGGAAAGGAGAACCCTCGGGATTCGGGTGGGGCTCAGGTGGACTCCGAACACCAGGGAATGACCTTATGGCCAGGGATGAAGAGAGTCAGAGAGGAAGAAGAACAAAGGAAGACAGCAACGCTTATACTGTCAAAGTGAAAAAATATGGTAAAGGAGAGGAGATGGAAAAAGAGACAAATCGAGAGGAAGCAAAAAAGCAAAACAAGGGAAAAGTAAAGAAGACAACAAGAAGAGCAAAACAGTATCAGAAGAGATGAGGAGATAAGAGAAGAAACAAGAGGAAGGAAAGGGGGAGAAGAGAAAAAACTTAAAAATGCAGAGATGCTAAGAGAAGAAGGGTGACAAAAAGACAAGACGAGAAGAACTGAACAGACAAAATAAAACAAAAAAGGGGAGGAGTGAAAAAAGATGAACATCAAAAGAACTGAGACAAGTAAAAAAGACAAGAGTGGAGATAAGAATAGACAAGAACAGAACAGAACAGACAAAACAAAGAGAAGAGAAGAGAAGAGAAGAGAAGAGAAGAGAAGAGAAGAGAAGAGAAGAGAAGAGAAGAGAAGAGAAGAGAAGAGAAGAGAAGAGAGATGCAAAGACGTGAGATATCCAGAAAATAAAGACAAAATTTGAGATCAGAATAGACCAGATGAGACTAAACAAATTATGAAAATAATAAAAATAAAAATAAGGAGGGAAAAATAGACAAAACATGTTGAGAAGAGATGAGAAAACAAGTGATGAGACATCAGACTGACCCAAGGTTGAGATGTTTAAGTTTCTGCAGGCTACTGATCTGGGTTGGAAGCTCCTCAATCTGATTATTGAACATGTTCAAAACTTCCAAGTTCTTCAGGTCT
The DNA here is from genome assembly GCF_023724105.1 of Carassius gibelio. NCBI lineage: Eukaryota > Metazoa > Chordata > Actinopteri > Cypriniformes > Cyprinidae > Carassius > Carassius gibelio. The sequence goes on along the minus strand of NC_068419.1, from coordinate 5,278,313 downwards.
GCAATGTTTGGAGGCACAGCTAAAAAGAGAGAGAGAGATAGTGAGGGTAAATAAATGACTAAATAAATGAGAACAACTTCAGTTCTGACGCTTTCATCAGTCTCATCAATCAAAACATTTCAATTGACTGTATTCTAATCACCAAGGTAAAGCATTCTCAAACGAGCGACGAGGTCCGATGATCAGAGACCGAAGGTTTTCTGATGACCTGCCGAGGTTTAACGACTAATTATGAGAGTCAGCGGATAGACGTCCCGTCTTTGATGGCTCAATAATGGGTCACTCCCCCAGCGATAAATTTGACATTTTAATGATGGAAACCTTAGCATAACGGATCAGCAGCACCCCTCCCTCCCCTCCCACAAGGCCATCCTGCCCCTTTCTGCTGTCGACAGAGATCGATGGGCCGAACAGGCGCTCTATCCGATTACTGGCTGATCAATGGCCCCTCATTACGGAGGAGGAGAGGTGGGAGAGGTTTACACAAACAGCATGACACGAATACCTCCAGAGAGATCAACGAGAGCTGCGCCGCCCCAGACACGGAGGAACAAATGATTCAGCCGTCACGCAGACAATTCAAAACTACAACAACGAAAGCACATGCTCTTACAGCACTCTTCAGATCATGTGTTTGCTAAGAAACATTGGTATAACTTTATATGAAACATTCACAATTCATTTGTAAACTAATAGTAAATAGTAAAATAAAATGGTAAAATAAATGATTACTAATTCTACTTATTACATTTGTTTTATAATTATTAATAAATGAATTTCTACATTCAAATGAGCAACTAATTGCCTGATAATACATTTATATGCAACTATTTGAATGGAACTTTGAATACTATAACAGTGAAAGTGTTTCAAAAATGTAAATTTTTTCTAAATAAAAAAAGTCATAAGTTGTTGCGTCCTTGCTTGCGGAGTATGTTTCAGTCTGACCATCCAATTCACAATTTTGCATCTATTCTTCGACCTTTGGACTCAAAAAAAAAACAAAAAAAAACTGGAAGCATATGATTTGTTTCCCGATGTCTCAACGGAACTGTAAATGCACCAAGAGACACTGAAAAACACTGAACCCTTCGCCCCATGTCAGGGTCCCTGTACTCGTTTCCAAATGACACACAAGATTGATCTCAGTTCTGCCTTCTCCATCCTTAAGACACACGCCTCCACCAGATATCTACACTTTATCATCTTAAACCACAGACTGGGCTCAAAAGCGCCACAGAGTTGTTCCATCCACAAAATCTGGTTGTAAATACATAGTTTTAAATGTGTGTGTGCCTTATTGGAGGCTTTAAAACAAGCAGAAAAGGCTGATGGTAATAGAACAAAGAATATACGGCTATACAGAGCAGAAAGGTTTGGCCCTCTCTCCTCTCGGTCTCATTACCTGAGCTGCTGCCTGCCCCGGCCGAACAGCAGCCCTGCTTTACTCATGAGCCACTAATGAAAGGCTTCCAAATGTCACTGTAATTCCTGACTACCCTGAAAAGTTCAAAAGATGGCAGATTCCCTGTCTCTGCTCTTTAACCAGGCAGGATGAGAGAGCGGAGAGGAACAGAGAAGGGGAAAATGCAGAGTGGCGAGGAATAGACAAAAAAAATAATAATAATAATACACTCTCTTATCTTCTATAGAGTGGAGTCCATGAACAAACAGATGAAAAAAATTTGTGTTAAAAAAAAAAAAAAAGGATTACATTTTTTTTTAAACAATTAATTATTTTTAAAATTAAGAAGAAATATTTATCATTTATATTCATGACTACACACATCAATCAAATTTAGAGTTTAAACATCATAATATCTTTTATAATATTATGAATTTCTTAATATATATTTAACTTCACATTTATTTCTATTTATTTGTAAAAAAAAAAAAAAAAAAAGGTTTTATTTTTTTGTGGTTTCAGACTTTTGGACCTCACTTTATAACCATAGTTTAATTTTTTCCCTCTTTATTTAAATCAGCTATCGATGCAGAAACAATTTCCTCATATTCAAATCGTATTAAAAGGCTTTGAACATTAAAAAAGACTATAATAACAAAGTAATATTATGAGATATATATATATATATATATATATATATATATATATATATATATATATATATATATATATATAGATAGATAGATAGATAGATAGATAGATAGATAGATAGATATCATATTTATTTTATAGTATACATATAGCTGTGTAGAAAATGCTTCTTTCAAAAGATTTAAAATCAAGAAGTTAGAGGTAACTGTGGCAAAGGAAAAATCAGTCTTAGGGGAATAAAATAAGATAAAAAAGATCATATATTATAATATAATATAAACTATTAAAATATATTGTTTGTAGTAACACAAAATCAAAATAGAAGCATTCTGCTGGTGACCTCGTGCTTCTGGACTGCATTAAGGTGTTTTTTCTCTTGTTTAAACCAGCTACATTCAAGTGGTGTGACCTGTAACAGAATTAGTAATTTCCTCATCTTCAAATCTTATAAATCGTATTAAAAGGCTTTGATCATTACTACAGATGCTACCTGACAGATATGTGCATTATCACACCGGGATCTTCGTGGAGATTAAGGGAAAAGCTTCCTGCATAAACAAACAAATCCCCGACCAAACACTTCCTGTACAAATCAGATGAGCGTGAACATGGCTCAGAGCGGTTAACATGGACCCAAAAGATTATGTGGGAGGGGAAAACAAGATCCAAACTACACTGAAAAACATATTTCTCCTAATAATAACTATCTGAATAACTTTAACTTATGCAGACTAACTTTAAACTAATATGTAAAGGAAAAAATTAAGTGACCGTTTAAAGATTGCAATGCAGATGTCACTAACTACTAATCTTCACTCTTTTTTACTACGGTACTTAAACTGAGCAAGCTATAAACTCAAACAAACACTGATCAGTAAAGGCAAGACAGCCATCTAGTGGAGATTACAAGTTCTTTCAACAATCCTCATGAACCTGCAGTATCAAACATTATTAAAATTGTAAAATTGTTAAATATAATGCAATAAAGCAATTCAATACTGCATAAAGTGTGCATGTAGCTATATCTGTGCAGTATAAATAAATTAAAAGAAATAAATAAATGCAAAAAAAACTTTTCTCTTGAGATATGAAGAACTTACCACTCAGCTTGTTGTGGCTCAGGACCAGTTGGGTTATGTTGGATAAAGTGACTACAAAACAAAACAAAAATGACACGTTTAGTTGATGATGTCATTGCATGATGACGTCAACGTGACGACGCCACCAATCTTCTGCCGCAAAGTTATAAAGTTACTGTAAATAGAGACAATTTACTATAACAGCCAACTGGTCAGTGTAAACAAATAAGATTCATTACCCACACTTTAATTAACATTGACACAACATAAAACTTTAAACTAGTAGAGTAACCGTTGACTGTCTGCAGACTCACAAAGTCCAGGAATATCCAGCAGGTTTGATATTCCTCTGTCACACATGTCCACCTCCGGTATATTCTTATCCCGACTCTCCTCCACTATCTTCTTCAGAGACTTTGACATTTTCTGCAAGAAAATAATAGCAAATACAAGACCGGAATCTTATGAGGAGAGTCTAACCACTTTTGCCTCAAATATTGGTTCAAATCCAGTCATTACAGGCCTATAAAGAACTCGCTCAGTATTTACCTAACTGTACGGAAAATACACTAACATGCGGGGGAAACAGAAAACAAATATCCCAGCCCTCAGGGCAGTTAAACCAGATATTTTTAAAGCAGCAAAGTCGCTCACACCCAACCGGAAGTTGATAGTATGTCTGTAAAAGTCTCCCATTCCTTCCATAAAAGGGTATTTCCGTTGTCCAGAGCGAGGAAAAGGACGTCAGACAGAATTATGTTCCGTTGTCCAATTAGCTGCTAGAAAATCGTCGGGATCGTTGATAAAAGGCACAGATTTGTCCAATCAGAACGCGCTCCGCTGCAACAGTGCGTATCATTCGACCAATCAATGAAAATTTTGAGGAGACGTGTGGAAAAGCATTCTGCCAGCCACCACAGTGATGTGTTCAGAGAATGCAAAAATAATGTTAGACCTGTTTCTGGTTAAATACTAGCTTTAAACCTGTTTGATTACAACACTAATTTACTTGTAATATTATAGGAAACTGTAGAGGCGCCTACAAGGTAAAAATTTAATATATATGTATACTATAAATTTAGTCAAACATTATTTTATCCATCTTCAGTGTTCTGAATATGAGTTATTTTGTTACCATAGCCTATTGGTTTATTACTATCATATATTATTCTAAATAAAATATTTCACACCAAAAATAAATTTCTTTCTTTCCTATATAATGACAATAGCCAAATACTAAAATAATACTAAAATAGCCAAAAACTGAAATGAAAATTTACTAAAAAAAAATTAAGCATAATTTTTAACGTATTAAAACTATAAAAACTAAAAACACACAACAAATTACTAAAACTTTAACTGAAATTAAAATGAAATTGGAAATGGAGATTACGAAAATAAAAAGGAATTCAAAATGTTAAACAAAATTATAATATCTAAGTTACACTAAAATATCACTGGTTGTTATGCCTCTCTATGTTTTTTTTATGATTTTAAAATAATTAATTATATACAGTACTTTAACATACACAAACAACACCTTACAACAAGCGCTACCAACATCCAGTGTGTATTTATGTAACTATATAAATATTATATTTACCTCAATATGAATTTATAGAATGGGACATTAGGGAATCCAGCAGCAGGTGTGGGCAGCTGTTGTCTACCACCCAGATCCCCTGCTATTTCCTACCTTCCAAGGGAGACACATTGTTTAGACGTCTGTACAAGGTGGAAGAGCAATAGGTCTTCTCCTTCTGGCATGGGGCAGAGGTACGGCAACACTTCTCTCTTCTCTTGGGTTCCTGTCGTCCCAGGTGGGACCATCCACAGACTGGATTTTGGTTCTTCCCTTGCCTGTCTCTCTCTGTCTGTGTCTGGTTCTTGCAGGGTTGATCATTTCTATGGGGGACTGAAAAACAGTGGCTCTATTTATAGGCTCGATTATATTTGGTGAGTGGCAACAGATGCTTGAGCATGGTTGAACTTTGCTTTGCAGAGCAGGAGTTCTGGATTCCAGGGTCAAGGTTTGTTTATGCTGTAAAATCTTTAACCAACACCCCCCTCGTCAGAAGCCAGTGGAGATCGAACACAGTCAGAATGGCATGAGGGCACGGGGAGGTGTGTTTTATCAGAATTAAGGAGCTGTAAGCACTTACACTTGCCCAAAGTGAGCGCTGAGAATGTATGTATGTGTTCTGCGGTTTGATTTATGAGGTGTTCTCAAATTATGTGCCTGAGGAACTTACTGTACCACGAGTAGAGCGGACCACCAGCATATCACTGAATCTGAGCTCTGGTTTTGTCTGGAATGAATGTGGATTTTATGGCTTGCAATTGTTAGGTTTACTGAGAACATTGGTTGAAAATGATTAATTTTATGTTAATTTATGTTATTTAATTTATTGAATATCAGTCATTTTATTGCCATAATGGATTTTTACCATGAAATATCACGTTGTTATTGCATTAAAAATAAATGTACAATAAGTAAAACCAGATGTAACATTTTTTTATAAAATGGTCAGGAATATGTCCAAATCAGGGTTATAGTTGTAGTTACTTAAAGCAGAATCTAAAATTCAGACCACTAAAGAAACAATCATTACTTGAAATAAAATAAAAAATTATATAATAAAACCTTACAAAAGTACTTTTGTTAGTTGCCAAGGCAACATTTCTCATTTTAATTTAGTTTTAGCCTACTTGATTTGCTAAAATAACTCAAACTGAAATAAAACAATAATACAAAATACAAACTTGAATAGAAAAAATGATAGAAATGACAAAACACAACAAAATTCATAAAACTAAAAATGGAAATGGAAAATCTAATAAAAACTGATTTAAATATAAATAAAAACTATAAAAGTATCTACTGTATAATAGTACTAAAATAACACTGGTCCAAACATTGAGTCTTAAAATCAAGTAAAAAACAGTTTTTATATTTTTAAATAAATAAATATGTATGTATATATGTGTGTGTATGTATATAAAACACATTTTTTTGGTCAACTCTTATTTTTATCTACATTATTATAGACAGAAAATATAAATTCTTTTCTGCATCATTAGTAAATGTCTCCCGAGGCTCTTTTCTTGCACTGTTTCCAAGGTCAACACATTTTTATTACTCATAGCTTCTCATGAACTTTGACCCTGTTCAGTTACGGAAAAACCATTATAAAATTATTGTGAAAATTGTGAGAAAGGCTTTAAAACAGATGGTAATGTCTCAAAAGCTCTATTGATCAGACTGCTGGGCCACTTTTCCCAAACATTTCTTTGACTTTGATTGGAGCATTTTGCAAGGTTTTTGAAAAAAGAAATGTTTGATTGCTTCTCTATATAGAAGCATTGCATGAAGAAAGCTGAAGGCTGTCTCCCTCTACAGACCCATTAGCACGGTCCGATCTGCTGCACACACCTTTTATCTCCCTCCGAATGTAACATCTCTTTATTTTCACCGTAGCTTCTGTCTGGGTCGGGTGTGTAAAGTATAACGCATCAGAGTAGGCAGTTTGGATGAAGTCCAGAGCTAAGGATATCAGACAGTCAAAATTTACTAAACACAACTTTGTATGCATGTTGATTTGTGTAGTAAGAGACCCTCACACTTCAAGAGATTTTTCCATTGAAAAAAATCCAGAGAAAAACCACAAAAACAGATCTTTTTGGCAAAATTATTTTATGACTGACCCTCAAAAAAAGCCGACTTAAGAACATGAAACAAGAACTTCATGAAACATCTTTATTTTCCAAAAAGGCATTAAAAATACATACACAAATTCATTCTTTACACAATAATCTACAAATAATGGTTTATATTGAATTATTTATGTGACTGTTTACATGATTGCAAAGTGTGTTCACAAGTTTCTGTGTGTTTGTGCGTGCGTGTGTATGTATGTATGAATATATATAATTTTTTTTATTTCTTCTCAGCTGCTCCAGGTGAGTCTGAACCCAGACGGGAGAACAGCAGACTGAGCTGAAAACTTCACAAACACAAGGTTTGAAGAAGCTCTGAAAGGGGCGATATTTGTCTCCTGCAAAAAAAAAAAAGCAAAGGACAATTACATATCCATCTGTAATTCAAGGATACACACACTACTGTTGCAAAGTTTTTGGCTGGTAAGAATATTTCATGTTTTTGAAAGGAATCTGACCAAAGCTGTATTTATTTGATCAAATACACAGTAAAATACTGTGAGATATGATTGCGATTTAAAATAACTCTTTTCTATTTGAATACATTTTCGATGTAATTTATGTCTGTGATGCAAAGCTGCATTTTCAGCATAATTTCTCCAGTCTTCAGTGTCACATGATCCTTCAGAAATCATTCGAATGTGCAGATTTGCTGCTCAAGAAACTTTTCTTATTATTATCAATGTTGCTTTGGATTTATGTGGAAACTGATATACAATTTTTAGGATTCTCAGATGAATGGAAAGTTCAAAAGAACAGCACTTATTTGAAATAGAATGAAAACGAATCAATTTCATGTGTGTTTGCTAAATAATTTTTTTTCATTTATAAATTCATAAACAGCAATAGTGAAAAATACAATGTATGGCAAAAATCATTAGGATATTAAATATAGATCATGCTTCATTAAGATATTTTGTAAATTTCCAATTTTTGATTAGTGATATGCATTACTAAGAACTTCATTAAAGGCGATTTTCTCAGTATTTAGATTTTTTTGCACCCACAGATTCCAGATTTTCAATTAGTATCTCGACCAAATATTGTCTGATCCTAACAAACCATCAATGAAAAGCTTATTTATTTCAGCTTTCAGATGATGTATACATCTCAATTTCAAAAATGTACCCTTATGACTGTTTTTGTGGTCCAGGGTCATATATAGTGCTACATACAAATGCTATTTATATATTTTTTTTCACACATACCGTTCCACAGTACGGCCCAACAGCAGGTGAATCAGCATCCGGTCCATCATACAGCTTCAAGAAGTTGTTCTCACAGTCTCCTGGATCATCAATGCTGATCTGGTTGAATGTGACCGTCACCACCCTGCCGCTAGGAGCCCTGATTCCCCACTCACAGGAAGTGCCGTTGGCGTAAGTGCCAGGGTAGTTTGGACTGGCGAAAGAGCCGTGGTCTCCATATAACAAACCACCACAACCTGGACACACAAAAGAATCGCAATTAGGACTGGCATAAAACCTTTAGCAGTGCTGGACTGTCTGAAGCGAGTGTTTGTGTTTACCCTGTGGAGAGGAAGTCCAGGTGATCTCAAAGCCGTTACGGGATGTAGTGAAGTCACTTTTGAAATAAATGAAGAGCTGGTTGCTTCCTGGGAAGACAGGATTGGGCAGTGTGCTTCCACAGTACTTCCCTAACAGAGGCGATGTGGCAGTACTGCCGTTTCTGACCTACATCAGCAGAAATAAACCTACATTAGACAGCTACATCATCATCATCATCATCAAAACATAGTACCATACTGTTATTACCATACTTCTATTATTTCTACTGTATGTATGCAATACTCGGGTGATCTGCATTTGCCCAAATGTGCAGCAAAGGCGTATACTGCACTGGGTACTATCCCATAATGCACCTAATGTGACGTAAAGCTGAAGTAATATTAGCTAATAATGAATTTAAACCAATTGTTTTGTTTTGGGCAGTTTTTATTTATTTTTTCTATTTTATTTCATTTGTGTAAAATTACAAAGAGGGCACAGCTTGCGGAATTAAACATGAAAGTTATAAGGTAATGGCAATATTATGTTAGTTTTATTTACAGGCTATTATAGCATTCATTGATATTTTGAATTTTGCAGTTTTATTGTAATTTTAGTTTAAGGTTTAGTAATGTCATTTTTTTTTAGATTTTGTTCTTTAAATATTTCTCTTTAAATTTCATTTAGATTTCTTTCAGTTTTTAGTTTAGTCATTTTAGCACTTCAACACAAACTTATTTTAATTCATATTCTACTTATTCACTAGGGGAGCATTTCAAATGTTCAAGTATTTTACTTCAGTTGACGGAAATGATTATAGTTTTTGTTTTAGTTTACAGAAACAATGTTAGATGATCAAGTCAAGTGACAATGTAGTATTCTACTGCTTCAAATGTTTCATTTCTTTTATTAATTTTTTTTTTTTTTTTTTAGTAGGCAGTATTTAGAGTATACTGCATTCTCATTCTATAAGTGTTTTCATATTTATTGTTCTCATTGCTGTTAATCTACACTGGATTATGTACCTTCAGATAATCTTGAATGGATTGAAACGGTTATTAAATTAAAACATTTTGTTATTTAAACTAAAGCTGAAATGAAATAAAATACAAATATCAGATGCTTAAACTAAAGCATTAAAATAAAAAAAATAAAAAAAACTATAATGGAATAAAAACTAAAACTGAAAGAAAAAAATACAATATATGTATATATAAATGACAAAAGCACAAAAAAATTAACTTTAAATTAATTTTAAAAATACATATTTTTTTCTATTACTTAGACTATGTCCTTTATTAAATCAAATATATTTCAAAGCAGTGTTTTTGTCTTAAAACTCTCTCTCTATTCTGCTGTTTTTACTTTTTTCCCCCACATTGCTGTTAATCTGGAGGCAATTCAGTATGTTTATACTCACCTCAAGATAGTCGAAGTTGCAGGAAGGATGATTTTCCACATCAAAGCTGGTGAAGAACAGAGAGATGGCGCTGTTCTGAGGGGCCTGCAGTACGATGCTGCATTCAAGATTATTATGATAGATTTCAGGCCAGCCTGGGCTCTTCAGGTAACCGTATTCCTGTTCATACACCCTGCTGCAACCTGCAGATACATAACATTCAGACATAATATAACCACACCAGCAAGAGTAAAACACTTCTAGCAATCACAGGGAAAGGACTCACCTGCCACCTGATATGTGAGGCTGAATCCATCACCAGTCATGAAGACATCTGATTTGAAGGTGATGTGCATGGTGCGGCCATAACTGTAGAAATCTGGCACATGTGAGTCAGAGCCACAGAATTTATGAGCCTGTCCATAATCTCCCTGAGAGACAAAAATTAAAAACAAAAAATGTAAAGACAATCTGCTGCCAAAATACAACAAGTCAAGATAGCAAACTTCATTATTGAAGTGAAACTACTACTACTACTACTATTTAACTACTACTATTTAAATGAGATGAAATAGTACATCTAAAACAAATAAAAAAATAACAAATATTTTTATAATATTTATATAATATATATATATATATATATATATATATATATATATATATATATATATATATATATATATATATATATATATATATATATATATATATTTTTTTTTTTACAATATTTTAAACAGATTTTACTGCTATGTAAACAGTGCTTTGTTCTGCAATCCAATGTAATCTTTGGACAATTAGGATTGTTATTGTTGTTAACTAAACCTATGAAAAACATTTTGTTAAATAAAATAAAGATGAAATTAAATAAAATACAAATATTATATGTTTAAGCTGAAGCTTTGAAATTTCTAACCGAAAAGAAATGAAAAACTATAATGGAAAAAACGCTAAAACTTAAATGAAAATAAAATTCAATAAATAATAAAAATGCACTGCATTAAAATAAATTACATAAAAATAAATATTACATGTAAAATAAAGAAATAACTATTTACAAGACTATGTCTACAAGTAAATCCGATAGATTTGTGTATTTGTCTGAATATGCTCTCCAGATGTATCCACATTATCAAATTTATCCTTTTGGCAAATCCTCTTCAAAAATATGTGAACTAGCCTACCAAACCAAAATGATCAGCCATTGTGCCCTGAGAGACTTTATATTGTTTGAGTGATTTGGAGAAGCTGTGTTGGGACGTTTGATTGAGTCTCACCACAGGAAAGTCTTTAAACTCCAGGTAGTTGCTGGTGCAGCTCTGGCTGGAGTCCAGCTGAAATTGCTGAACAGACACTTTCACCACCTCCTGAGAAGGAGCGTCCAGCACCCAGCGGCAAGAGGCGAATGGCGGGTATGCGTTGGGGTAATATGGGGATGTGATGGTCTGAGCTGATGCTGTGGCATTGAATGCTCCACCGCAAAGACCTAAAGAATGGAAAAGCATTTTTGCATTAGTGATTCAAACCTGCGGTGATAAAAGCAATAAGACATGAAGTTTAATCTTACTGTCCACTGCTCTGTAGGTGGCGTTGAAGCCACGGCGTTGAACGGAGCCATCCGAGATGAAGTGCACGGTCAGGAAGTTACTGGCCGAGATGAAGGAGGCAGGTACTACATCTCCACAGAATGTGCCAACCAGTGGATAACTAGCACTGTCACCATCATAGATCTGGAGATGGGGAAGATGCACGTCTTTAGAGTCTTCTGTGCTGGAAATTATGCTGCATTTTAATATCTTATTTGACAGCTTTACCTTGACATAATCATATCTGCAGACGGCTCCAGTGTAGCCCTCGAGCTCAAAGGATGTGAATGTGAGGTTAATGCCTTTATTGACCTCAGCTGCGATGGTCCACATACAGTCCATACGTGGCTCGTACTGACCATTCAGGTCAATATCAGGAGATCCAAACGTTCCGGTGGGGGAAGACAAATAACCACCACAGCCCTGCTGGGGACCTGGAGCAAACCATGGATGAGGAGATAGAAAGAGAGTGAGAGAGATGTACGGCAACTGTAGGATGTGCTTTCAAGAGACCACCTGCAAGAGGCAGCAGAGTCCACAAAAGATTAGATTCAAAGCCGAATTTAGAATTTGTCCAAATGAACTATTGGCTGATTTATTTCAAAGAATAAAAAAGCAGATTAAATGTACTCATCTTGTTCCCAGAGCATACACACTTTTTTCCAAACAAATATTCTTTGAATGAGAACATACTTCCCCATGATAACATGTGTGTATTTATAGATAGATAGATAGATAGATAGATAGATAGATAGATAGATAGATAGATAAAAAATCAAATACATCTATACAAAATAATAATAAAAAACAATATATATAAATATATACAGTATACTATTTACAATATACTATGTATATGTATAATAAAAATTAAATGAATGTAAAATAAATTAAATAATATAGTCAAATTACATTCAATAAATTAATTAATTGTTTATATATGTGTGTGTGTGACTAAAAATAAAACAAAGCTAAGAGTAAACACTAACATTTAATTAAATATTATATGATGTTAATATTACAATATATATAAACATTAATAATGGCATTTATTTACATTTAATAATAATATACGAAGAGAATATTACATTCATGTAAATTATAATTAAATTAAAATATGCATAATATTAATTATAATATATATATATATATATATATATATATATATATATATATATATATATATATATATATATATATATATATATATGTTAAATAAATTCAATAATGTAGTCAAATCAAGTGTCTCTGCCTAAAAGTAAAAATTTACTAAAACTAAAAACTAACATGAAAGTCAATACTGTATGAAGTTTATATTATAATAAATAAATATTTGTCATTAAAACCAAATATTAAATTATTATTATTGGTTAATATCATATTAGTTCAAATACATACAAGTACACTTAAATTAAAGTTAATGTTATAATAATAAAGTTAATATAATATAGTTTTTTGAATAAAAACTAACTAATGGAAAATAAATTAAATAATGTAAAGTCAAATTTCATTCAATAAATGAATTAAATGTATATAACTAAAAATACTTTGTTTATTTGCATATAAATAGTAGGGCACTACAAAAGAATTAGGAGCACTTTAGTGGCTCTTTGACAGCACTGGCCAATTAAAAACTTGTGTCTTGTTTTCGGGTCAGGTCTGAATGAGTTGTGTTGTTCTCAAAGAACAACAGTGGCGCTTGTATGGTGGGGCGGTTCTCTCAACACCCCCAGAGACGAGCTACAAAAGTGTTTACAACTCAGATGTTAAAGAGCCTGGTCATCCTGAAGTGACTGGTGCATCAGACGCTTTAAAGCACAAAGCTTTTACAAAGAACACTGTTTATGACCCCTGAACACTTTGTTCAGTCCTCAGTGAGATCTTTGTCTTCGTGATTCACTTTAAAATCCTCCACACATTGCTCACACTATTCCAAAATGAGAACCATAAAGGACCAAGGTCAAAGTATTGCACATCTTGAACTGTGAGCAACATGTCGGTTACAATCTTTTGAATAAGATGATGAAAAAAGGGAGAAGAATCATTTCTGGTTTGCTTTCAGTGAACGGTCCTTAAAGGAACCATTTGAAATTTGAATTCTTCAAAAATTTAAAGAACCATTTTTTTCCACTATAAAGAACTTTTATGGAATGGAAAGGTTCCATAAATGTCAAAGATTCTCCATGGTACCAAACAGACCAGTAGGGAGTGTATGAGACCTGTGTTTGAGATTGAGAAACGCTACCTAAAGTCTCGCTGTAGGTTGCTCTCCAACCCTCCGCCGCGACCGATGAGTCTGTGACAAACACGAGAAATAGGTGCTTGGATGAAGATATGAGGTTGGGCGGTAGTTCACGTCCACAGAACTTCCCCACTAGTGGGGCCAGAGTGTTCTCTCCATCATACACCGCCACATAGTCATAGCGGCAGGTCGAGGAGGCTTCCAGACTGAAAGAGTTGAACCTATCAGACAGAAAAATCATATACCATTGATGATTACTATGGAAATATTGCAGAACAATCTAGTTTCTCTGAAAGTGATACCACTAATGGGAGAGGTGGGTTTCCCTGAAAGAAAGCCTCTAGGGACAAATTACGGGTGACGGGTTTCCTGTCTGGCATCAATACAAGATCTCAGTGGGGTTTACTGAACAAAGAGAAAGACAGATGATCAATACCAGAATGCTTTTCTCTCTGAGCATCTGTCTCTCTGGTGGAACACACCGGGCATGATGGATGATGGGTTTTTTTTCGTAAGGGTTTTTACTTTTATTGTTGTTCTAATTTGGATCTGTTCAGACCACAGAGAATGTGGGTGAGGAGGATGAAGGTCCATAATGAGATAATAGGTAGGAAAGTTAAGAATTTGTAGAACATCAGACTTAGCATTTTTATATGGTTTTATAATGCCCCGGGGGCATTGATTACATATAGGCATTCATTAAAGGGATGGTTAACACAAAAATGAAAATTCATTCATTAATTACTCACCCTCATGTTGTTCCAAACTCATAATACCTTCATTCATCTTTAGAACACAAATTAAGATATTTTTAATGAAATCCGAGAGCTTTCCTTGCATAAACAGCAATGTAACTACCACGTTCATTTTTACTATTTTAACAATGTCCTTACTACATTTCTGGATCTTGAACTTGGTAGTTACGTTTCTGTCTTAGCAGGGTCAGAAAGTTTTCAGTTTTCACAAAAAAAAAAAAAATGTTGTGTTCCGAAGATGAGCAAAGGTCTCACAGGTTTGGAACGACATGATGGTGAGTAATTATTGACAGAATTAAAATTTTTGGGGTGTTCTAACCCTTAAAGATTTTAATGGCCATTGTCCACCCACTGTTCGATTCTTATATTGTGAACTGTAAATTTGTGAAATTTTGAATTCTGAAACTTACAAAATGTTTTAATTGTGTCTGTGACAATCTGTTTTCGAAACCTAAATAAAACGATTCCTAATGATATGACTTCTTCAAATCAAATTCAAATGGGATCAAACTCACTTGAGATCAATGACACGGTTGTCACGAACATATATGTGGTATGTGCAGTTGATGTTGTGATGGTAGTTGGTGATAGAATGAGATGGACTGCTGATTGTCCCAGATGTACCATTAAACACACCACCGCATGCTGTTAAAAACACATGAACAAACATATCAATATACTGATGTACAGGAACATATACACAGTAATCATATAAACTGACATGTATGGATGAAATTCATAGGAACAACCCTAAGTGTATTAAAATGTCTTGCCCGTGTGCTTGAGGCTGACAGCTATTCTTTGAGAAATTTGGCCTGTCTTCCCATAGAGCACTTGACTGTGCATTTCTATTGTGCACAATTTACAGTGAATGAGTTTGTTAGTGGAATCTGTTGCGATGGAATTCTCTTGCATATTTGCATATTCTCCCAAATCCCCTCATATTGTTTGAAAAGTGCAGCGTCCTCTCATTCCAGTGATTCTGCTCATCCCACATTGCTGGCCTCAGTGAATCTGATGATAAACAACCCAAACTTACTCTAGCTCACACTTACACTGAAGCCGCACCCCCTACACACCTCCATCTAAGCCACATCCTTTATCAGCATGTAGTATAGCCTACAGAGAACCAAATTGCATTAAATGGAGTTTGTTTGGTGGTTGAGGCTTACGTATGGTTCTGTATTCTGCCAGGAAGCCATTGTCATGGATGATAGAATCAGAGTAGAAGTTGATGAGCATTGGTCCAAATGTGGTGAAGATGCCTGGGATGGTATTTCCACAAAGAGTAGCCAAGGGAACACCACTGGTGGTGATGCCACTATAGATCTTTACACCATCATAGACACATGTGGAGTGTGCTAGAGGAGATGGAAACGCATTATTATTCACTTTACAAAACTGTTATTATCCTTTAAGTTATTTTCAGATTTCTTATATAAATATGTATGAAACCGTTTTTATTTTAGGATTTTAGAGGAGGAAGCATACCCTCTAACTGGAAAGTTTTAAAAGTAAGCACAATCACGGTCTGATCTCCAGCATCAATAATGTAATTACAGTTGGAGCCTCCCGGGTAGTGGTCCGGGTAGTTTGGAGACACGACACGGCCAGTTGAGGCTGTGAAATTGGCCCCACAACCTAAAAGATGATGTGAAATAGACATAACATTATTTGAATTATTTGAAAGGGGACTGAAACCTGTTACATACGATACATACTAGTGTAGTATGCAGCAGAGAAGCCTTTGCCGGGTGAATCTGAGGACTGGAAACGAGCCGTAATAGTATTTCTGGGTGCAATTACTACAGCAGGGGCTGTAGTGCCACAACCAGTGGCCAAGAGGTTCTCATCATTCTGTGCATTGTCAGACCACATCTGTCAGATAAATATAGACAGAATATGAAAAATCAATCACCAGATCGCAAAAATGTAACATCAGGGAAAGTTTATTTTTAAATGGTCATCTGTTTACCTTGATGTAACTATTTTGACACTGTCCACTTGAGTCTGGGATCTGGAAGTCACTGGCAAAGCCCATCTCTAGATGGTTTCCATCATGGGCGATGATAGTCCAGGAACATTCAGTATTGGCTGGGAAATTCTGAGGATAATTGGGAGATTTGATGGTGCCTGTATCAGCATGGATAATTCCTCCACAGCCTGAAGAAGAGAAAGAAATTTGAGGGGGGGGGGGTAATTTAACATGTAATACGCCTTTTTTTTTTTTTTTTTTTTATACCTGACGAGTCCGTTGACCAGGTGGCAGTAAATCCTCCTCTGGACACTGTATGATCAGCAAGGAACAACACAACTAATCTGTTGGAGCCTGATTGGATAGTTCCGGGAGAGTTGTGGCCACAGTATTGACCAATAACTGGGGATCCTGGTGAAGCTCCATTGAAGATTGTCACTGAATCCCAGGTGCACTGGCTGTGTTCCTCCACTTCAAAGTATGTAAAAGTGAGCTAGAATATATGGAAATTAAGTGACGTTAATGATGGACTTCATAGCTAGGGTTGAAAGAAAACAGTAAAAAACAGTTGACCCAAGAACCAGTCTTGACTTACAATGATAGTGTGGCCCACTGGAGCTTCGAGAAACCAAGCACAGCGGCTCGGGCTGGGGTAGTTATTGGGATATCCAGGGCTAGAGATGGCACCTCCCTCTCCACTTTGTGACCCCCCACATTCTGTGGAAAATCATGGTCAGTTGAGCTCATGAAGAATTTTAAAGATCAGAGATCCATCTGTTTAAGTGTAACCAATTGAACGATGGTACCTGAAAAGTAATAAGTGGCTTTGAAGCCCAGATCACCCACAGCCTCATCAGACAGGAAGTGAACCCAGAGTTCAGGGGTGGACACTACTATGGGGACCGTAGGAGGGGACTGACCACATAAACGAGCCAAAAGCTCTCCATTCATACCTCCTGAATACGAGGAACAGATAAAACATGCCATAATTGTTTTCTTATCACTAACAGCTTTAAAGTAAATGGTACATCGGATGGTGTAAATAGAGTTATGTCTCTCTTTCTGCTTTTGGAAACTCTTACCCAGTCTGAATTCCAAGTAGTCCCACTCGCAGGTTTGGTGATGTTCTAGATGGAGCTCATCTATTATAACTACAATGGAAGAATTCATTTGATGTGGGTTCTGGATCAGCCATTCACAGTTCAGGTTGTTGCTGTAGTTTCCATTGCCAAAGTCAGGTGAGGTGAAGTTTCCAGGTTGACTGAGTATTCCACCACACACTACCGAAAGGACAAAGATTCCCCAATCAAATCAGGAGTTAAAAATAAGCAAAAAAGTATATACTAAAGTCAGAGGTCTTTTATCTCACCTGCTGCCTCTTCTGAAGAGTAATCTGCCGTGAATCCACCGTTAGACACAGATGAATCAGTGCTGAAAATTACAAGCATAGTATTCCCAGAAGATTTCAACTGGGTACCAGTAGGGACTGTCCCACATAACCGACCCAAATGTGGGGCGCTTGGTGTCAGACCATTGATGACCTACCAACCCAAGAGTCAAAACAGTAAACCAATGATAAAGCACTGAATTGAACAATTTCCAGAGAAAGCAATACATAGTATAAATGCTCTAAAACTCTAAAACTCTCTACTCTCTATCTCTCTGAATCATACAGATGACCTTACCTCCACATAGTCAAACATACAGGTACCATGCTCCTCCAGCCTCAGGTCATTGATCGTAAGAGTGACCCTACGACCGTGAGGAACAGTGATTCTCCAGCGGCATACTCGGCTGTGAGGGTAAAGATTGGGGTAGTTGGGAGATGATATGGTTCCAAATGGTGCGTTCAGATCTCCTCCACATTCTGTAAGAGCAAAAATAGCATCGTATCACCAGTTACCCAATGAACTGCTTCATAACCAACAGCATAGCTATAGAAGTAATCATGTAGCAAATGCATTATCCAAAATAACTAGTCATGAGCTTTTTTCACTGGACTATATGACCCTAACTGAACACTGCAAGAATTTAAAGACACTTGCCTTCGACGCTGGCTTCAAACGATAAACTAAACCCTCCAGCATTCCCGCTGCCATCACTGACAAACTTTACGTAAGCAAAACTGTCTCCAGTGTCCAAGGGGGCTGGAAGGCTGTTTCCACAGTGTTTCCCCAGCAGGCGACCTGGCGAGTAAGAAAAGGTTAGTTTACTATCTTTAACATTCAGAAAGACTCTCAACTCTCATTTGTGGAAGGTGGACCCAAACCTGAAGCATTGTATTCACGTATCTCCACATAGTCATTGTTACAACTGGAGGAGCTCTGCAGGTCAAGGGCAGTGTAGGTGAAGGTCAGATAGTGTCCAGTGGGACCTTCCAAGTACCATTCACAATTAGAGTTGTCTGGATAATTTGAGTTTGGATAACCGGGGCTTCTGATGATACCACTCTGACCAATGTAGGTACCTCCACATGTAGCTAAGAAGGGAAAGAACACTCTTTAAAACACTGAGATCAACCATAGATTGCTGGAATGTCATGGGGATTCAAAATGGATTACCAATGGAGTACTTGGCTTTGAAACCAATATGTGTGACGCTGCCATCAGTTCTGAATCGTAAATACATGGTGGTGCCGGATGAATGCTGTGTGGATGGGCGGGTGTTGCCACAAAGTCTGCCAATCAAACCAGCATCTGATGTGGGACCATCACGGATCTCAATGTAATCATACATACACCTAGGACAGAAGATTGTGATTACATTTAATGGTCAAATGGTTACATGTACCAAAAATAAGCGATTTGATTCTTCAAAATATACCCAGTATGAGGCTCAATGTAGAAATCATCCTCAAAGTCAAGCTGTACAGCTTCTCCGTTGGGTACAGTGATTATCCATACACAGTCAATATTTTGGGGGTAGTTTGATGGATAGTTAGGAGACGTGATGTATCCTGGTGCATCTCCATCATTAAGCTCAATGAGACCACCACAAGCTGGAGACAAGCACAGAGATTTACTCTTATTATTTCAGGAATAACCCTTTATGATCAAATTAATCACAAATTTGTGGAATATTAGGAAGAAGTATTCACCTGAACTGTGGGCCTCAAATACCAATTTGAAGCCACTCGCCTCATTAGAGGCATCAGAGACAAAGTGGGCATAGAGGCCATTGTCTGTGGTTTGAAATGTGGATGGAGCACTTGATCCACAGAGACGTCCTGATAGAGTCGGTGAGTTGCCATCAGGTCCGTTCCGTAACTAATACAAAACAATCAAACTATGGTAGTCTTGTCCTTCATTTGCTAAAGACAAATTGCATGATGTACAAGCTCTGTTTTGGAGCAACTTTTTTTTATAGTCACTCACCTCCAAGTAGTCACCTGAGCTGCAGTGATCACCATAACCCTGTATTTGGAAAGGACTTTGGAAGGTTATGGAGACTCTAAACCCTGGGGTGACCATTACTTGCCAGTTGCAGTTCATGTTGGGCTTGTAGTTCTGTGGATATTGAGGAGAACTTAGGACCCCTCTGTCTGTATGGAGGAAACCACCACAACCTGATGGAGAAGACAAAAAAGAAATAGCTCAAAATTAGTTCACAACATCATCATGACAAGAATTTGTCTCATGGACTTGTTGTTCACCTCTGGAAAAGGTGGCATTAAAGCCCCTGCCGTTAATGCTGCCATCAGAGGTGAATCGAAGGAACATGGCATCACCAGTAGAGTGCAGAGAGCCAGGCAGCTCCCTCCCACAAACCTTGGTAATCAGTGGAGACAAGTTGGTGTCACCTTAAAAAAAAACATATCTTATATTAAGTCATGAAAGTCAGTTTTGAGTTGGAATTTATGTTTAAGTAATTTCATATGACAAAACCTACCATCTCTGATGGACAGACTGTCATGGAGACACGAGACCTCATCTTCCATGTCCAGAGAAAGCAGATTAAACTCAACAATAGAATTTGGAGACCGGATAACCCATGAACAG
Organism: Carassius gibelio; assembly: GCF_023724105.1. NCBI lineage: Eukaryota > Metazoa > Chordata > Actinopteri > Cypriniformes > Cyprinidae > Carassius > Carassius gibelio. The sequence goes on along the minus strand of NC_068419.1, from coordinate 5,257,998 downwards.
TCAAGGTTATGCTGATACAGCTCGGGCCAACCAGGTGAGAATAAGAACTGGGGATTGTCTCCAGTCATCAATGTTCCTCCACATGCTCCTGAAAAAGACCAAAAAAATAGCAAGCAATTGTGAAATGCTTTTTCGATTTTGAGCTAGATCTGAGAGGCAGATTTATTAGGGAACTAACCTGGCTGTATAGTTGGCAGAGGACCAGAGCCCTGAACAGCAGTCCACTCAACCAGGAAGCCTTTCCCTCCAATCACAGTGTCAGATTTAAACTCAAGCGTTATAGTGCTGCCTGAACTTCTTACTGGGTTGGGCAGAGTCAGGCCACAGAACTCACCCAGAAGTAAAGCACTGGTGCTGGGACCATCAAATATCTAGGGAAGGGAAGCATTGATCCTCAATCTCATCTATTTCATATGCTTGCATACACTTAATATCTGTTAAACAATTATGGCATTTTCAACAAGAGAAAAGACCTTGAGCTTGTCATAATAACAACTGAATAGGTCCTCAATGTCAATGTCCAGGAATTGAATCTGAATGTGGGAATCTGAGTCTACTGTGACGGTCCAGCGGTAGTCTGCATTGTTTGGGTAGGTGCGTGGGTAAAGCGGGGAGGCTATCTGTCCCGAACTGCCCGTGATCTCATTTCCATAAACTGTAGATTGAGAAAAAGAGTAAAGATATTCCCATGTAAGATTTTCTAACTTCAGGAGATTTTAACCAGCAAGACTTCCTTGTGCAACCAAAGCCAAGGTTTTTGGTGAACAGAATTACTCTTCCCAGGTAACAAGCATTAACCAACATAACCACTCAGGACTAGAATGGAAATACAGGCTAGTCTTAGTTGGTATTTTCAGTAGGATTCACATAAAAAAGAAACCGGTAATCCAACGCTCTGACTTACGGTGGGTGAAAACTGCTCTAAATCCAGCTCCGCTGACTGAGGAGTCAGAGACAAACTTAATCCAAAGAATGTGACCCATTATAGAGGTATAGTTGGAAGGAAGGGAATCACCACAGAAACGACCAACCAAAGAACCAGTGGAGTGTCCTTCGCGAACCTCTAGGTAGTCAGTACTGCAGTCTGAACTTTGTTGTAACTGAAACATTCTGCATCACAAAAAAAATACAGCATTGTTGATTTTGATGAGACTACTACATTTGTTAGATTGATGTAACATCCTGATTTGCTTACATGAAGGACAGTTGTAGACGGTTCCCAGGGGAACTGGTGATGGTCCATACACACTCCACATTAGGTGGGTATACATCAGGATAGTTCGGACTGTTAAAAGCACCCGACTCCATATACAGATGTCCCCCACAGCCTGGAAAAACATGTAACTAAATTGTGTGATACTGCAACCTAAAATGGGTTGAAAATTCATATGTATTTAGAAATAAACAGTCAAATCTAACCTGAAGTTGAGGCCGTGTAGGTTGCCCTAAAACCTTTCCTCCCTACTGAACCATCTGAGATGAAGTTTACCACCAGGGCATTGCTGAATGAAGTGACTGGGTGTGGCAATTCATTCCCACAGTAACGACCTGAACAAAAAAGGTCACTAGTTATTACTAACCATAAGTGCATCAGTATTTTCTGAAAAACCAAACAAAATGTAATAAAGTGCCATAACCTAGAACTAATGTCTGATGTATACACACATATATGAGTGATATCCTATTGCGATCAGAGTACAGTATGTCTTTGACATTTCAACAAGGAACAGATTTTATCTTTACCAACAGATGGGGCTTGGTAATTGTCTCCATCCAGGACCTCCACACGATCATGAGAGCAGTTACTATTCACCATCTCAACCTCAAAGTCGGTGAAGGACAAAGTCACATGATTGACTGAAACAAATATAAGACAGTAGACATCAGAGAATAACACAAGTAGTTTAAAGTACAAAAAGCCTTGGTTTTGACTTTGAGATTATGGATGCCAAGTATGACCAGGGGACTTACATGGCTCCTGTGCCTGTATGATCCAGCTACAGTTCTGATTGGGTGGGTAAGAATATGGATAACGAGGAGATGCAATCTCCCCACCCACATCATCAGCTGCTATAGTGGATCCACATGCTGGAAATCAATGAGTAAGCATTGAGGTAACAATGAAACAAACCATGACAAATTCAAAAAACAAAGACTGCACTCACCTTCTGAGAACTGGGCACTAAAGCCTTTTCGGTTCTGACTGTGATCTGACCTGAAGCGAACATAGATGACGTTCCTTGTAGACGTAATGGGAGAAGGCCTGGAGGCTCCACAAAATTTACCCAGGAGTGGAGAAGACTCATGGTGACCATCATGGATCTAGAGAGTACAAGTTTGCCACAATTGTTGCCACCATGAGCTTTAACTTCATTAAGTGCACACAGAAAGGACAGCTACTCACAGCCACGTAATCAAAAATGCACGAGCTGTGACTTTCGAGATCCAGATCAGTGAAGTTGAAGAAGACTCGATGGCCTACGTCCACTGTGATGACCCAGGAACAGTCCACATTGTCAGGATAGTTGCTGGGATACTGCGGAGAGTGGATCTCTCCATTGGGGGCGGTGACAATCCCTCCACATCCTGAATTTTAAAAAAAGGGAAGATTTCAGCAAAGTCTCCAAATTAATGGCATATATCGTGGCATCGCGATGAATTTTCATAACTGACAGCTGACTAACCTCCAGGAACTTCTACCCAGGTTGCGTTGAAGCCTCTGCCACTCACGACGGCATCAGATGTGAATCGAACGGTGACAGTGTTACCCGTGCTGGCCACCTGCAGAGGGTTACTGGGAGGGCGTGTGGTGCAGAGCTGGGCCAATCGTGGGGAGGAGAGGTCAGGCCCTCCATACACCTGGATAAAGGTCAAAGGTGAGGCAATATTTACAGACTATCATTTTTGAAGAACAGGATCATTTCAAAATGCATGAAAGTCACTATTACATATAAAAGAATAATAATAAAAAATAATAAATCAATTATCAAACCAAGTGGCTTCAAAATTATACTAGAGCTTTTCTTAAACCTAGCTTGACTGTTGATGATATGACTTTTATCCAACTATTCACAAAGATAAATGTTTTTATATTAGTAATGAACATTTTCCACCAAGTCTGACTACCAGAAAGTGTAACAATATCAAATTTGAACAGAAACATACATTTTTAATACATACTGTTTTACATTATGATATGTTTTGCAAAAAAAAAGTGTGCTTGTGTTATCTCTCTTTAAGGTGTATAATGCTTTCTTTTAGTTTGTCTCTTGTGTGTTTAAATAAAGTTGTCTTATTTACTGTACAGGAAGTGATGAGAAAGCAAGCATGGCATGTAATAAACCATCAGAGCTGGGTAGATTACTTACAAATTCCAGTCCGTTACTGATTCCAAATTACATGACAAAAATTGTATGTAGTAACTTAACCCATTACATTATATATTTTAGGTAATATAATCAGAGTACTTTTAGGTTACTTTTAACCTTAATCGTTTACCATTTTACCGGTTTATTATGATAATATTCTACCATACTGTAATCAATAGAATCATTAAAAAGTAACTGTGGTCTGATAACAATTATTTTAAAAATGTAATCTAATTTAATAACAAGTACTGAAGCTACTAATTTTTGGAATCTAATTATGTAATCCACATTACATGTAATCAAATACTACCGAGCTCTGTAAACCACAGGCCTCTAAAATTAAAACAATATCTGGTTTTGGTCTGGCATCTGTGTGGCACAGAAGTGTGTGTTTGTGTGCATGTTAGTCTCTAAACCCTCTCACTAAGCTCTGATTTCCTGTTAATTTCTGCCCTGTTGGCTCCATTCAGTGCTAGAGTGGAGGTCAGCATTCCACAGGTCTACACTACAAAACATACACCCACAGAGCCCAGCAGATGCCAACAGGGCACAGCCATATAAACACACACTTGAATTTTGATCTCATAAAGATGGACAAGTGAGCCATCATTATGACAGAATATCACCTAACACTTATTATTAAATAATTCAGAATACTTGCACATTTCTAACTGGGCAGAATGCACTGTATACTATTATTTTTCAAAACACTGGGAACTGAGGGTAGTTGAGTGTACTGCATTGTGGGATACATTATCTCATGAAGTGAGTGAGTGAAGTGACATACAGCCAAGTATGGTGACCCATACTCAGAATTTGTGCTCTGCATTTAACCCATCCAAAGTGCACACACACAGCAGTGAACACACACACACAAAACACACCGTGAACACACACCCGGAGCAGTGGGCAGCCATTTATGTTGCGGCGCCCGGGGAGCAGTTGGGGGTTCAGTGCCTTGCTCAAGGGCACCTCAGTCGTGGTATTGCCGGCCCGAAATTCGAACCCACAACCCTAGTGTTAGGAGTCATACTCTCGAACCACTAGGCCACGACTTCAACCTCAAAAGTAGGCTCAGGTTGCAAATGTAATAGTGTGTATTAAATGCATACATATATTTTGCATACTGTTTTTATTTTTATATTTTTTCATACCTCCAGCTTGTCGTAGTTGCAGTCAGGATGATATTCCACATCGAACTCAAGGATGGTGATGGAAATGCTACTTCCAGGGCTTGTTTGGATGTGCCAGATGCACTCACGGTTTGCTGGGTATTTGTTTGGATAGCCAGGGCTGGTGAAAGCACCAATGGGCCCGGAGAGTTCCCCACCACAACCTGCAGGGAGTAACAGTCAGGTACTTTGGCTTTTTCTTCCAGTTTTTAATCAGGGATCCACATGAAAGTTCAAAACAGAAATTCTGATTCAAATGTAACAGTCTTTTGAAGGGGACCAAAAATCACTTTTTTGACATGTATCATGGCACTAATCAAAGCACCATGGAATTATCATCTTATACAGTATCACTACATAATATTTTGTAACTTGTTTAATGTAAATTCCTGTAAAGTGTGTGTGTAAATGTGGTCAGGGATGCTGGAGTGTTGCATTACAGTGTACAGACAGGAAAAAATGCTTCATGTCAAGCTTATCAGAGGAAATATAAAGCCATATTGACCCTCACCGCAAGAAAGGCAGTAGCAACAAAACTAAAATGCGGTCAGTGTAATGTGATATTCATGGTCAGATCGGATTCATCCTCTCCACCCCCACTCTCTTAATCAATAACATCAATCTCAACAGCGTCCACATGTCTGTGAGAGGACAAAGGAAGGGTGGAGCTACTTTTTTCATTTCCAAAATGGATCAACTGGCTTGAAATACTTTGTTGATTTGAAGAATTTCTACAGCACCTGCATTTTTTTATCCCACAGTTTCATGTTTTAACTTTCTCTTATTATAGGGATATTTCGATCTCTTCTATCCCTGTGTCTTTTCTGACTGTTTTTAGTCTTTGTTTGTCATTTTTTTCTCTCCCTCAGCAAGGTTTTTACAGCTGCAAAACAGTGCCGTTCATGTTACATAATAACATTAGTGTTCATTCTCTACACATTGTGTCCATGGAAACCAAGACCATTTCCTTCCAAAAAATGACATCATCACAGACAGAGGTTCCATGAATAATTAAAGGTTCAGAGCGTATGTCTCTCTCCCTCTCTTCTGTGATCCTGCTCTCTGTGCAAAAATAACAGTCCACACCCTTCAGCAATGTTACTCGATGTCTCACAAGCACAAGGACAGAGAAACATACACATGAAAGTGTGGGTTATCACACTGATAGATGGCTGAATATCTGGCACTTTTATGTCTTGGTATATCTTCTTTGATATACAAGTAGGAGATGGATTATATTAAATATAGGTATTGGGTGTGACATAGCAAAAGTTAAACATGTGTGTCTCCCAAGACAGAGAGCAAGGACAGAGCTTTCTTGGTTTGTTCTCTCTAGAGGAGCCTCGTTTTCCACACAGTCATTCTGGAACAGATTTTTGCTGGAAATAAGCTAATACATGTGCAGAAAATCCACTACAATCCCCAAATTCTACAGCAACAGCAGTTCTTACATTTAATCTGTCCTTTCATTCTTTGCTAGATTCATTAATCACTGGTAATCAGCTCTTTCCCTGCTGGCCAATCAAAATGAAGCTTTTCTAAGTGATGTCACTGCGTTGCCCATTAGGACTTCTATTTGTCTTAGAGATTTAGTGACATCATCACTCAAGAGACAACAGGTCACTGACTTCTGGCTGCCCAGCAATGACTCTTTATATGTATTTCCTTCTGTTCTGAGTAGTTGATCTGTCTTTTCCACTGTCATACACATTTCACGTTTCACACCATGAATGTGGTACTTTCCATGAATACCCATCTTTCCATGAAGTCCCAAGCAGTTTAAGCACTATTTTTGTGCTTTATTTATGGAAAGCATATGATCAGCCGTGCATTGGATCTTACCATTCTGGTACCAGTCCATCTGAAAGCCTCTGTATGAGATGGACATGTCGGAGCGGAACACAATGTGGAGGCTGGTACCGGTGGTGGTGCCGGCAGGAGGAGGCGTGTTCCCACAGAACGTACCAATCAGAGTAGCCTGATCGTTTGGACCATCATAGAGCTAAACGGGAACGGAAAGTGAGATTATTTCTACAATACTTTCTGGTCGTTCCAGTAAAAGATAGTTCTGTCATGTTATTTACTAAAATAGATCTGCCATGACTTTATTTTCCCTAATTGCCAAGGGAACATTTTAGTTTAGTTTAACATGAACGGCTAAATAACTAAAACTGAAATACAAACCAGTAAACACTATATTATGGAAGCCTGCTTTCAACATGGAATAAATAAAAAAGGTAATCGTGACTTTTTACTGTATCTCACAATTCAAGAGTTTTTTTTTTTTTTCGCAATTGCGAGTTAATATCTCGCAATTCTGACTTTATTTCTCAGAATTGCGACTTTATTTCTCATTATGGCGAACTACAAGTCTATATCCTGCAAATCTGACTTTTTTCTCACAATTTTGAGTTCATCTTCCAATTCTGAAGAAAAAAATCCAGACAATTATACTATATTTCTGACATTGGTTGTGACGCAAAAATTGTGAATTACTTAATTTTTTTTTTAAATAATACATTTTGTTGAGAAAATGTACACAGCTATCGAACCATATCAAAACCATTTACATATTGCTGAGCAAGAAATAGCAAGAAAATATAACAAAAGGTGAAAACTTAAGTCAGATTAAAGTGTGAAACATTGTTTCTCCTGCTTTATGTCTCAAGAATAAGTGACTTTTCACAGGAAATACAACAAATGACATCACATCAGTAATTCAGACCATCTGTTCTACTGCCTTAGGAACAAAAGTGTGCTGTAATATTGTTGGCTTGTGCACAAAATCTGACATTCCTTAAGGAAAAGGTCATCGGAGTCCAAAATATCCAACACAACTCTCTAGTATTTACCCAGCTGATGAATGCCTATCTATGGCATGAGGTTTATGAAAACAGAGCATAGCCTTTCTCAAGAGTGCCTGAGGGAAAAGGCAAAAACTCGACATCTCTACAAGAGGCCCCAATGATGTCATCACTGTTTGGATCGCCATGGTGATGAGTGAATGGAGAGGAACTCAAAGTACCCATTGTACATTTCGAAGACTCTGCCAGTAAATCACTGCAGTGTAACTGAATGACAAACTGTCCAGCATGAATTAGACTACTTGAGCCCTTCACGGAGAAATAAGAAGATAATACAAGCTTAAAAAGACATGTAGATGGTCCTCGAGTCAGAAAAACCAGCATTCACCACCCACTTCAACTTCTCAACATGACATATTTCAGCGCAAAACAACATATTCAAAGAGAAACTGGGCAGGGCTTGAGTCCATCCATCAGGAACTGATTGGCTCATGAATAGTGGGTGTTCCATATCGAACTGAAAGTTAAAGGTCAAGTTCACCATCAAGAGCATCTCAATGCATCCTTTTTCTTATTCACATCTATTGTTATTTCTCTAACCTTTTCAAGATTTCAGGCAGTAAGTAGCCTAAAAGGATGCCTAAATGGCTAATTGGCTTTTAGGTAATATTAACATCCAGTGTGACCTTTGCGATCTCAACCATTAAAGGAAAGACACTTCAGAGACATGCAAAATGTGACCAGAAAGTCTATTAAGTAAGAAGATACAGTAGGGTCCATTTTCATTTCATGTTGACTTTCAGCAGCAAAATTGGGAATGTTTTAAAATGAGGCTTGACAAAACATGCGCTGACCTTCACATAGTCATAGGCACATCCAACGTGGTCCTCCACCTCAAAGGTTATAAAAGTGTAGTTGATGGTGTTGCCCATGGAGGCCTGGATGGTCCAGCTGCAGTTGGCACGAGATGGGTAGTCATTGGGGAAGTTCAAGCTCTCTATCTTTCCCCGGCTCCGGTTGGCGATCAGCACACCCTGGCAAACTACAGGAGAAAATGTCATGTAAGAACTTTTAGGGAATATTTACACCAGTTTTAAGGCAGGAATACATTCAAACTGGCGGCATCTTGTCATAACGGCTTAAGCTGGATTTGACCCTGCAGTAAAGTTTAGAGTCTGGGAAACACACTGGCATGTGATCACTGACAGCCAAAGAAAAGGCAAAAGACTGAGAGAACGCACAAAAGAAGAGCAATAGTGCTGCACTGAGCAATAAACTGTGACATTTCACCTCCACAAACATAATTTAAAACAAGACTAAAAAGCAGAGAGCCAAAACAAGTCTGTGACCTCTGGGTGAACTCAACTGCCAAATACAAATACATACGATTTAAAACAACAGTAATGTTTATTATTCACTTTAAAAAAGTACCATGTTATTCCCATGTTTTTGGGAATACACCATGGTAATACTATGGTATTCTTTTTTTTTTTTTAAGAACCATTGAAATATCATTGAATACACTGTAAATGTGGTTGTCTCACTCAGTATTGTTTTGTCTTGTTTTTCAGTACAAATATATTTCTTATAAGTTTCAAATCTTTCAAATAACTTTCATAAATCAAGATATAAAATTGACTTTAAGATCATTAAAGGGATAGTTCACCCAAAAATATAAATGTTGTCGTAAGTTTCTTTCTTATGTTGAACACAAAAGAAAATATTTTAAAGAATGCTATTAATCAGCATTGACTTCCATAGTATTTCTTTCCCTACTGTGGAAGTCAATGGGGACCAATAACTGTTTGGTTCTTCAAAACTTTTTTGTTTGTGTGTGTTTAACATAAAAATTAAATGTATACAGCTTTGGAACGAAATTTTTTGGGTGAACTATTCCTTTATTTATTTAAAATCTTGAAAAAAAAAAGTATCAAATTTAAGTGAGTTTTTACTTGAAAAAGATTCTGACGATGAAAAACTAAAAGTTTTTTCTTCATTATTTTTTCTTCCTCGTTAGAAATGTATCTTGTTTTTAAGTATAAAATTTGAATTAAAAAAAGCCATTTTGCTTCTCAAGTAAATGTACATTGATTTAAAAAAAATTGCAGTGTATGAATATATTCCATAGTAGGAATGTACAAAAAATTCTGTAGTATTTCCATCTGATGAAAAGTGAAAACAAATGTAAAAGTATATATATATATATATATATATATATATATATATATATATATATATATATATATATATATATATATATATATATATATATATATATATATATATATAATATATATATATATATATATATATATATATATATATATATATATATATATATATAATATATATATATATATATATATATAATATATATATATATATATATATATATATATATATATATATATATATATATATATATATATATGTATATATGTGTATATATATATATATATATATATATATATATATATATATATATATATATATATATATAGTAGTATTGTCAAAGGATTAATCACGATTAATCACATCTAAAATAAAAGTTTTTCTTTACATTATGTATATATATATATGTGTGTGTGTGTGTGTGTACTGTGTGTATATGTATTATGTATATATAAATACAAATACATAGAGTATATATTTTGAAAATATTTGCATATATTTACATGTATACATATATATATTCATATAATTTATATTATATTAAATACAAACATAACACACACATATATATATATATATGAACAGTACACACACATATTTAATGTAAAGAACAACTCTTTTTTGGGGGGAGGGGATTAATCACAATTCATCTTTTGAACGCACTAAATGTATCCATCTTTTTCATGGTTTTCTGGTTTGCTCACTCACTGGTTTGGTAGTTAGCCAGAAATCCGCCTGTGTGGATGATGCTGTCTGTACGTAGTTTCACGTACATGTTCTCTCGGGAGGAGCTGATGGGTGGAGGAATCTGATTTCCACACAGTTTGGCCACCTCAGGAGAACTGGTGCTGTCGCCATCATACACCTGGTAAAACATATACACATCAGGAAAAGATTCCAACTCAGTACCTTTCAATAGCGAAAACTAAAATTCGATGCTCTCTGACCGCCAAGTAGTCGTAGTAGCAGTTGATGCTGTTCTCCAGGTGAAAGTCTCCAAAGCTGAGCTCGACTTTGCTTCCTGCACTGGTTTTGATGTGCCAGTAGCATTCGGCGTTGGCGTGATATGGCAGGGGGTAGTTGGGAGAGGTGAAACCTCCCACACTTGTTGTCAATGTCCCACCGCAACCTATAATAGAGACACATGGTAAGTCTGAGATGGTGTAATATAGTATATATTTATATTTAAAGTATGTATTTGCTGGTTTGCAAGGGACGTCCCATAAACATTGTTCAAAATGTATTCATCTGATTCAATACTCCATGCATACCTGTCTGTGTGCCATCCCAGTGGGCTCTGAATCCCCTGTAGGTGAGTGAGTGGTCAGATCTGAACTTCAGCCACAGTCTGTTGCTATGTGACACTATGATGGGTGGACCACTTGTTCCGCAATATTTACCAATCAGGGGGGATGTTTCGTAGCCTCCATCTCTGTAGAAGAAGGGAAAAGTGTTTGAAACCAAAACGTGACTAAATCACTGACCCAAGATGCTGGAAAAGTTCCTCACCTGATCTCTAAATAGTCAAAACCACAGGAACTGAACCCCTCCAGAAAAAAATCTGTGACATTCAGCATGATCTGCATGTTGACTTCCACTATGATTTTATACACACACTCCCGATTGCTGGGGTAATTGTCAGGATAGTTGGGTGAGCTGAACTCCCCGGTGGGTGTCCTAAACACCTTACTGCAATCTGCATAGACAAAACAGGAGATATTAGACAACATTTTGTTCCTTTGTATATCTCTACATACAATGGAATGACAACAACACTTTCCTTACTAGACCTGAAAAAAGTATTTTAAAACTCAAGCTTCACTATGAGGCCTGTACTTTCATGGCTTTTCAAACTGGATTTGCATATCCAATTACTGCAATAAAATTATACCTGTGCTCGCATTGATGGAGACATATTCAGCAGAAAAGCCTTCCGCAGACAGACTGGAGTCAGAGACCAGCAGGACGGTCATCAGACTATCAGTGCTGGTTAGAGATGGAGGAACGGCGCGCCCACAGAACCTGAGCACAAAATAACCAACATTTTCCACTATATCCATTTCCAAATCTTCAATTAAGGGATGACTGTGGCCAAAATGGTCAAATGTCTTGGTTTACCTGCCCATAAGAGTGCCAGTCAGGGCTGTGCCATTATCGTAGACATCCACATAGTCGTATCCGCAGTTGGTGTGGTACTCCAGGTTGAAGGTTGTGAACGACAGACGGATGAGGTTGCCAGGTTGAACGGCGATATACCAGGTACAATTGGCTCCATGAGGGTAGTCAGTGGGATGTCCTGGGCTGGTGAATGAACCTGTTGGTTCTGTAAGAGTCTCTCCACAACCTGCAAAAACAAACGTGTTGAAATCCTTTGAAAATGCTTGAATCAATGGAGACGGACTATGTGCTGCAGTTGTTGTTTGCATAGTATTTGTGTGTATACTGTGTATATTTATTATGTCTATATAAATACTGTATACACACATAAATGTATATATTTGAGGAAAATATGTTGTTTATATATTAAATATATTTTTAATTTATTACATGTAAATATTTAAAAGAAAATACTGTATGTGTGTATTTATATACACATAATATATATATATATATATATATATATATATAAACACACACACACAGAACACACATATGCAATGCAATTAATCGTGATTTATCGTTTGACAGCACTAATATATATATATATATATATATATATGTGCATGTATGTATGTATGTATGTATGTATTTGTATGTATATATATATATATATATATATATATATGTGCATGTATGTATGTATGTATGTATGTATGTATATATATATATATATATATATATATATATATATATATATATATATATATATATATATTTTTTTTTTTTTTTTTTATAAATAAAGACTACAATAAAACCTGTTAATTGGTCAACTGTAAGTTACATTGCCATATACAGTGAATTTTTTAAAAATCCTATTATTTGTAATTTTACTGTGCAATACTGTGAAATGTATGTTTTTTGGAGAAACCAACTATGAATTATTAATTATATTTTGTTAATTATATTTTATGTTTGTTACAAATGTTTAGTGTAATTTAGTTCATGTTACTACATTGTTATTTACTGCAAATTGAAAAGAATATTTTTTACTTTCACGTTGAGAATGTGCCTGTTTTGTCTGTTTGGTAGGCAGCTCACTAGGCAGTATATCAAATATATTTGAACAAGCTTCTGTACATTCGAAAACAACAAAACAAAAGTCCACCTTGCTCTGCAGATGCAAACTCAGCAGTGAAACCATGGTTGGAGACAGATGAATCTGTTTTGAAGCGGATGAACATGGACTTCTGGGTGGACTCCAGCATGGGAGGCATGTTAATTCCACAGTATCGACCAATCAGAGGGGAGTCTATGCTGGGACCATCTCTCACCTGAGTAAAGAGTGCCGTTTCAGAAGAAATGTAAAGTGTAATCTGTATGCTGTCTGAATAGGATTAGCGTGATGCTAATGTTGTACCTCAACATAATCGAAGACGCATGTGCTGCTTCCCTCAACGTCAAAGGTGAGGAAGTTGAGAGTGACCACATAGCCTTCAGGTTGGTTAATGACCCACTCGCACACTTTGTTGTGGGGATAGGGATCAGGGTGCATGGGAGTGCGAATCTGACCGCTTCCAGAGAGGGTTCCTCCACAAGCTAGAGAACAGTTAGAACAGTTAAATTCCAATATTGTGTTTAATCTTACGACAGGACACAGAAAGTAAGGTAAAATGTTAGGGGCCGTTCACGCAGAATGTGGTTTTGTTTTCCACAGTGCTGCATTGACATTGTTTTGCTTTTATGTAAACATAATGTAAATGTATCGTTGCACTCATGTCTCATGTTGTTTCCACTGTTCTAAAACCACAGCAAGTCAAAAGTTTTAAAAGCTGCATCTCTAGACCTTGCTTTTTCCCACAATGCCCTGCCAAAACATGTTTTTTTGTGAATGGTCGGTTTTCTTTGCAGCATACATTGTTCTACCAAATAAAATCATACATATTCAGAAAAAATATATATAATTATGCAATATAATTAATATTAGCAACAATCTCATGTGTTTAAGACAATGCAGTTAGGCCCAAGACATCCTCTGCACATCGCTGCATTACAAAATTCATAGTACAGTGCATGCACACATAAGGGTTATTATAGTTAATAGGATTGTAACTAAAACTGAAAAATTAAAGATATTTTTTTTTATTGGAAATAAAATAAATGTTAACTGAAATAAAATAAATATAGAAAACCTTATTTTTAGTTTTACTTGATGCACAAAAATAACAACAACAAAAAATTACTAAAAACATACTCTAACACCTCAATATGGAAGATCTGTCGCTACTTCCTTATTAATGCAAAGGGACCACATCAAAATAATGCCAAATGCTTGTAATGTGCAAAGTATGTTTCTGGCCTTGTTTTTCCTGATTTTACATAAAAAGAAGGTTTCAGTGTCTCACCAAGTTCGTACATGGCCCTGAAGCCAGCACGGGACACAGAGCTGTCAGACTTAAAACGAATCCAGAGTCCATTAGCGGTGGACAAGATTGGTGCTGGCAGGGTGGTGCCACAGTACTTCCCAATGAGTGGGTCGGTCTCACCCGTCCCGTCTCGAACCTAAAAGAGATTTGACTTGGTAATGCCACTGAAATGGCGATGTTAAAAGATCAAAAATGCTATTTACTTCTCCTCTCATCAACATTATTTACACAAATCATACCTCAACAAAATCAAAGAGACAGCCACTATGAGTCTCCAGGTCCATGTGGGTGAAGTTAAGAGCCGCTTTTTCACTACGTGGCATTCTGATTATATAAATACACTGCCTGTTGTGAGCATAGTTATTAGGCCAGTTCGGAGAGATGATGATGCCTTCTGTGTCTGTAAAGACGCCTCCACAGCCCGGGTCAGCTGATGGCACAGAATAAATTGAATTACACTCAAGCATTTCATCTCAATATTGCAAGTCGACTGGATCAAGTGTTGATCCAAGCATCATGTTCCTCTCTGAGTTTACAACACTTTTAATAACTCCAATAAACTGTTTTAAGAGCATTTGAAAGGACAGTATTCCACTGATGGATCTGTTAAAATGATCCATAATTTAGTTTCTGGAATTACTGCTAATGCATTATGACTGCAAACAAGACAATAGTGCCGGAACATTCAACTGTGTTTAGGAAGCTGTTCACAAAAGTGACAGTAAAGTATTTCTAAAAGATTTCTAGTTCAAACTAATGTTGTTCTTTAATAGAAAATTATTTAATAACAATAATAAAAAGCCTTGAGCAGCAAATCAGCATATTAGTATGATTTCTGAAGGATCATGTGACACTGAAGACTAAGTAGTAATTTTGCTAAAAATTCAACTTCACCGCCTCAAGAATAAACTGTAATTTTTAAAAAATTTTTAAAGTATAATAATACTGCATGATATAACGGTTTTTACTGCATTTTTGATCAAATAAATGCAGCAAAAAACATACTTTCAGAAACATTTGCCAATTAATGTAAAATAAAATTATAAAATTCATTCCAAACTTTCGAACAGTAGTGTATGGGTCTATTAGAACCCCTAAAATGTCCCATAACCCCCTCTTTCTGTGTGTTTTGACAGCATGGGCTCTACTTACATGGTGAAGTAGTGTATGTAATGTGAAAACCCCGATCGCTGATGCTGAAATCAGAGTGAAAGTGGATCCAGGCTGATGGTCCCGTCGTCTGTAGAGGTGCTGGCGATGCTGTACTGCAGTATTTTCCCAGAACCGAGTCTTCTGGGAGCAGTCCGTCTCTAATCTACAAAATAAATCAAGCATCTTAACACATAAGCACAGAAAATCCCTTTAAAATGAATCCGAGATGTGAGAAGCTTTACCTCCAGGTAGTCAAAGTTACAGTTATCGTGGTGCTCCAGACTGAGGGTGCCAAAAGCGAATGTGATGAGCAGACCAGGATTCACGTTCACCGTCCAATAGCAGTCCCGGTTAGGTGGATAGTTCCCTGGGTACCCAGGTGACTTGATGTCGCCGTATGTGTTGGTCAACTCCCCACCACACACTAGTTATTGAAATAAGATAGTTCCTTATATCACACACATTTGTTGCTGTTTGACACATTTTTGCATGCAAAATCTAATAAGAATTAGAAATTTTCAGGTGAGGGTGAAAGACTTCCCAATGCAGATTTCGCACAATAAACTATTGGATCTTTTTCGCCTGAGACATTTCACTAATGTGACCTTAATTAAAGGGCATTCTTGGTTTACCTGGTGCCTGAGATTGCCAGGCCACTGTGAAGCCACGCCCACTGATTGAATGGTCAGAGCGGAACCAGAAGTACAGAGAATTGTGGGAGCTGAAGAGTTCGGCTGGGGCGGCAGTGCCGCAGTATTTCCCGATCATGTAAGCCGAGGCGCTCTCGCCATCGTGGACCTGCAGGAAATCGAAGTTGCAGGTGGCGCTGTTCTC
This sequence comes from Carassius gibelio, assembly GCF_023724105.1. Classification (NCBI taxonomy): domain Eukaryota; kingdom Metazoa; phylum Chordata; class Actinopteri; order Cypriniformes; family Cyprinidae; genus Carassius; species Carassius gibelio. The sequence continues at coordinate 5,241,973 of NC_068419.1, read as the reverse complement.
GATGTCAAAGAAAGGGAAGGTAATCCGCAGAATCTGGGAAAAACAACAGATTACTGACCACGAGAAAGAACAAAACCCAAAGTTTGATTCTATAAATAACATCTGGGAAATCTAGAAAGAAATCAAATCTAATAAAGCCTAATATAACATAATCTGATGACGGTGAGTTGAAAAATATCAGTGAAAACATAACATCATGTACAATTTTTGCATTAAATAAAAATTAAGGTTATTCAAATTCTATACATTTATCATTGAAATGTCCAAATGTATCATTTAAATGTCGATCTACAAAGAAAAAAATAACCACACGTTTTTGATGGAAAATCGTGAAAGAATATGATTATTTAAAATTATACAATCAAAGGCAGCCAACCTAACATTACACATATATCAATAATAAAACAAATAAAATAAAAAGTTTTTATATGTTGCTTTTGCTATATTCATGTCTTGTTTACATTGTTTTTTTTCATGTTCTAGTTTTGTATTTTACGTTAAAATTCTGTACTTTAAAAAAATTTGAATGGGAAAAAAACAATTAGATTTGGTTTATCTAATTATTTTTTAATCACCTCAAAAGGCTTAATATTACCTATTCTGATGATGTTTGGGTAAAAAAAATTATTGAAGGAGTGGAAAAATGTGTTCAGATACTCAAAGAACATTATAGAGTTTATAAACATATAAGCTTTTTTTCACCAAATCTGTCATTTTCTGTCACTGTTTGGAGGTAGTAAAACGCCCACAGATGTAGCTGAAAACATCTGGGTCATGTATGCATTTTCTTCAGTAACTGGTCCTAAAATAATGTCTTCATTAATCAGCTGAGAACTGAACAAATAGTAGTAAGCTGGCTTACTATGTCTATGTGGCTGTTTTTCTGTAATTAAGAGGTAATACAAGACTTCTTCATCGTTGTTGAAAGCAAATAATCTTTTATATGAAACATGCACATCAAAACAGCCGCTATTTTTGATTTGCAAGAAACAAGTATCACCATGGACTGGCCTTTTAAAAAGGTCACTGATGTATCTTTACTAACCTTGCTGGGGTCGGTTCTGATGACCCACGCGCAGCTGACCTGGTGATCGTAATCGCCCGTTCCAGGATTCGTAGGGTAGCTGAATGTGCCAGCTGGACTTTCCAAAACTCCTCCACACTCTGATGCACAGAAACGTTCATGGTGTTACTGTATAGATAGACACACACTATCACATGCATCACTTCTCCAATGACACACACCTTGCTGTGGAGTTTGGCACTGCGGGCCCGTCCACTGTGAAGTGCAGGTGCAGGTGTAGCCGTTGATGCCGTCGGTGCAGGTGCCTCCATTCTGGCAGGGATTGCTAGAGCACTCGTTCACGTTCTGATCGCAGTTCTGCCCTGCCCAGCCCGGGTCACAGCGACAGATGTAGCCAGATGCTGTATTCTAAGAGAAAAAAACAAAAAAACATGCTGACTGCTGTGGTTTCATGGAAACAGAACAGAGAGGGGAAGTTATACGAAATCAACACTTACCTCACACTGACCATTTACACAAGGATTACTAGTTCCACAGATGTCACTGATCTGAGTACAGCCCGTGGGGCCATAGCCATTACCCACATAACCAGGAGGACAGGTGCATGATGGGATAATGCTTCCTGGAAGGAGAACCATTCATAATGTAATTCAGAGATGATTCTTCTACTTGGTTTATTTTTTAGCAATATGTAGATTTGCCAATGATACCAAAGATGAGACAAAAAAACACACATCCTGGCAATAATTTAGTGCATATTAGTGAATATTAACAATGTCTTTTAAGATAAATCTAGAAAGAATATGATTTTAAGACTATAGTCAAAGATACACAACATAGTATTACAGATATGAATAACTATTAAAAAAAAACATTTTATTTAAAAAAAAGTGTTTATAATATAGTTTTTACAGGTTTATTTTGCTATGTACATATGTGTGTATATGTATGTATGTATATGTATATAAATATATATATATATATATATATATATATATATATATGTATATAAATATATATATATATATATATATATAAATATATATATATATATATATATATATATATATATATATATATATATATATATATATATATATATATATATATTAAAGCATAGATAGATAAAAAAGATTAATTGTTCACAATCAAAATTTTATTTATTAAACAAGCTAATTAAATAAGCATTTTAGTCTGAGTGAAACTGACAGTAATTAATGAATATGACAAAATATATAAACTGTATAGTATGCATATTAGCAACACAATAATGTTAAAAAAACTAGAAAAAATATGATTGTGAAGAATATAATCAAAGATACACAACATAAACGCAATATAACATGAATAACTATTAAAATCCACAGTATTTTTCACTTTTTCATTGCTAGTTTTTGTATTTTATTTTATGAGTCTTTACTTATTCAAAATGTAAAATGATAAAGTAAAAAAATGACTAAAACAAACAAACCTGTACAAATGGACACATATAGCAACTATATCTTTTATATCAGGAGGTTACATCACAACAATTAAAAGTTTAAAACCCTTTTTATTGATCATGTTATAACATGAATGCTACTGGTCATGCGCTGCTGTAAAGAATAACTACAGTAAAAGTGTGCGTGCGTGCGTGTGTGTGCATGTGTGTGTGTGTGTGTGTGTGTGTACCTGGAGTAGAAGTACAGGTAGCCAGTGGATAACATCCTCCATTGTTGGTGGAGCAGATGTCAGCTTGAGTGCAAGTCTTCCCATCTCCCTCGTAGCCTGAGGACACACATATGGGGTCAGCAGTCCCATCTTATACGTGATGGTTATTTTAGCCTGATCATTTCAGTGCATCTGGTCTTTCTCTGCAATCTGGCAGTCAATTGAGACTTGTAAAGCTGTATATATTAGCAGGACTTGCAGACAGCACTGTCCTCAATGAACCCAGCCAGCTAATGGATCCCTCCACCTCTCCTAGCTTTCTATCTCCATCTCTCCCACAGGGAATATAATGAAATTCAGATCACACAAGCATCTGTCTCTCGTTTGAAACATATTACTGTGAGCAAAAACCATGATTCAGCAGGATTTTACAGGTCAGGCTGTGCTAAAAAAAAAAAAAACAGGACAGAGGACCGGCAAACATGTGAGATGTACTAAAAATATACATGTTTCAATTTCGCAGCAATCTCTAGAGGGAAGTTATGAACTAGAAATGATTCTGATTCTAAATAGTAAGATATCAGATGCATAGTTCACCCAAAACAAGTGAAATTTTAGAATGTTTCTCACTTAATGCTATTGTATGACTGGACTAATTTTATGGTGCTTTTTAGAGATTGACAGGCCCAGGGATCATTCATTGAAAAGGACAGACTAAATACTTGTGAAAAAAAGGATGATGCATTTTTAGGATGCATTAAATTGATAAAAAAAAGTGATAGTTACATTTATTTATTGTTCGAATATACGCTGTAAATCAAAATATTAGAATGATCTCTGAAGAATCATATGACAAATTTCTTTGCATCGCAGGAATAAATAAAAGTTTAAGATATATTACAATAAAAAAAACATTTTTACTAATACCAACCCTACAAAATTTTGTACAGCACTGCACAGATTCTCATTTTTGGATGAACTATTCCTGTTCAGAAGACAGGTCTTATTTTAAATTGCATGAGAATCAGGATGTGAGCCGCACCTGGAGGACACTGGCCGCAGTGGAAGGAGCCCATGGTGTTGAGACAAGGCACCATGGGAGAAGTAGAGCAGCCTCCATTGTTTGTGGCACATTCATCGACATCCTGGCAGCTGTAACCATTACCCTGCCATCCTGGAGGAACCAAAAGAATTTACTTCCTGAAATAATGTTCTTATTAAGAACCTGTTTGTCGAATCTGCCTTTATTGTAAATGCACCAAATAAACTTTTACAGAAACTAGGATAAGTTGAATGATTGATATATAAATATCTTGGCAATAATCATATGTGACTGGTCTTACCTGCGGGGCAGGCGCCGCAGAAGAACGAGCCCAGAGTGTTGAAGCACTGAACAGGGGGGTTTGTGGAGCAGGGTTTGTTTTGGAGGCTGCACTCATCAACATCAGCCGTGCACGCTGACTCTCCGGGTGGAGACATCCAGCCAGCATCACAGATACACTTATATTTGGGCTGAAAAGAGACATTAAAGAGATGCATGTTGTTCCAAAACTGTATGGCTTTATTTGTTACGTAGAACATAAAAGGAGACGTTAAGCAGAATGTTCACGCTGCTCTTTCCACAATAATATTAAGCAGCACATTTGTTTTATACACTGATAATAAGAAATGTTTCTTGATTGATTGTAAAAAAAATTTTTTATATATATATATATATATATATATATATATATATATATATATATATATATATATATATATATATATATATAATTTATTATAAATCATAATCATTTATTTTCAAGCTTAAATGTACTTTGAGGAAAATCCTCAAAAAATGTGTTACTTTTTTTTGTTCTATGAAAAAAAAATCTAAACGGGTATGACATGAGTGTACAGTGCATAATAACAGAATATTCATTTTGGGATGAACTACAGTTTTTCACTATCCAAAAAAAAAAAAAAAAACAGAGAATAAATAGACATCATTTTCAATCACCTCATTGGGATTGACTCTGTCTGAATCGATGCACAAGCCGTGAACACACAGATCCTGACTTCCGCCTGCACAGTCATCGTAGCGAGATGTACAGTGTGGACCGTTCCATTCTGGAGTACAGGTACAGCTAATAAACAAAAGAAAAGGAACATATCATCACAAAAATCTTACATAAACACTAAAAACCACACTCAAGAGAAATAACAGAGGATTACGTGTAAGATCCGGGTGTGTTCACACACGTGGCCCCGTTCTGACAGCCCAGCGGAGTTCCTGCTAACACCTGACACTCATTCACATCCACTGCACATGTGGGACCCTGTAAAGAGATTGAACCAAGTGGCAATCAGAATGACATATGAACGGACAGAAGGACAGATGGATGTCTGAATGACTGACCTGCCAGTTGTCAGGACAGAGGCAATGAAATGCGTCTAATAAATTCAAGCAGGTTCCTGCATTCTGACATGGATTGCTGCTGCAAGTCTTCCGCTGTACTGTCTATGAAATACAGAAAGCCATAAAACTGAGATTCAATCATAACGGATGAAATGGAAGGCCTTTAATTGTATGATCAATACTCTATGATTACAGCGATACCTGTTCTATCGTCTGAACTTTTGTCTCAAGGGTCGTCACTCTGGTGTTGAGCTGATTGAGCTGGTTTGTAATATCTGGAGAAGGGCCACTGTTTTTTATGGTATCAATGTCACCTTTGTTAATTTTGATCTGGAACAGAGTTGATTAAAACTTGATTACATTTTTATTCAAACTTTACCTAGATGCAAAGTGCTTCAATAAAACAAACAAAATGCTTGATCTGTGCTGACTAGAATAAATACAATTTAATGGAAATGGAAAAAAAAATGCAATTATGTAATTAAATTAAATTAAATTAAAAATATGCAAACAAATATAAATACAATTATGGAATAAAATTAAACAAAATGCACACAAAAATAAATTAAACAAAAAAATTAATACAGGTCAAAATGAAAAAAAAAAACATCAAATCAAACTTAAAATGCACACAAAAAGACAATTAAACAAAAAAGTAAATAAAATAAATAAATAACAATTTAGAAAAATAGCAAAGTGTTTCAATAACAGACAAAATGCTTGCTCTGAGCTGACTAGAATAAAGAAATTGAGATACAAATGAAATAAATCCAAATTAAACAATTATGCACTGAAATGAAACAAAATGCACACAAAAATAAACAAAACAAAATAATACAAGTCAAAATAAAAAAACAAAACAAAAACATCAAATCAAACCTAAACATTCACACAAAAAGACAATGAAACAATGTAAAAATAAACAAAAAACAATTGAACAAAAAAAGAAAACAAAACACAACCAAAGAACTCAATAAAATTAAGTGAAGACAAATCAACAAAACAAATGTTTTTTTTTTTTTTAAATCAGATTCTAATTTCCTGACATCTCTATAGCATCACATTCTTGACACAACATAAGCCTCAAGTCACTGCAATTATAAGCTTGTCTAATAGGAGCCATATTTTTACTCCGAAATCTGATGCTTGAGTCAAACTCATCATGAACTCACCTGATTTATCTGCTGGATGAGATCCTCGGCCCCCACCTTCACACTCCCTGTCCCTGAGGTTGTGAAGCGAATGTCTTTGTTGTAGCCAGCAGAAAACGTGAGGTGACCATTTTCTGATATCATACGAGGCCTGCAAATCACACATTTCATTTCTAACTTGCAGTAGAATTAAAAACCTTTACCGTTTAAAAACAATCTATACTGTTCAATAACATCATCCGTTTCGTGATCACCTTCACACTGAAGCACAAAATATTCACAAAACTGCACCAGTGAAAACTCAAACAAACCCCATCCAAGCATTCGATCCACTCAAATTGCAGGTGGTCTCAAACATGGCAATAAATGATTTCAAATACATACTGGTCAGTGCTGATGTCCCTTTTTTGCCTGTTGTTAGATTTACCACCATGGTCACACTGCAGTCCAGAGAGGAAGAGCAGAAAGACTAAGATCCAGGAGAAGCTCAGTGTCCGAGCCATGCTGAGAGAACTCGTCCCAGGACGCTCATCAGACACTGTACTGTACCTTCACACCTAAACCTGCCTAAAACACAAGCAGCCGGAGATGCACTTTGGCCTCAAGGAGTCTTAACCTAACTGCATTTCCTAAAATCACTCATAAAGAGCACGTAACTGTCTAGAGTGCATTTAACTCAGCTGCATACCAGTGATTTGACTTTATTGGTCAAGTGTCAGTGGCCATCACATGTTTTTGGAGATCAGTAACCAAAGTTAAGACTGAAACTGCTGCTAAGGGCTCATTCTCTGAATATACTGCTTCACAGTAAATTACCCAGTAAAGATAATATAATCAGCTTTTTGAAACACATTTTAATCTATACTTCCACTGATCTTTTGTTTTTGTGAATTAAAATGAAGGAAAATATGTAATTTCACACACTTTGAGACAATAATAGAAAACAAATGTTCAGTAAAAATAACATTTTATTTATTAATATACAAATTTACAGAAAAAAAGATAAAAGAATCCAACAATAGACATGGCCTTAAAAAAAAAAAACCTTGAATAAAGATATTATATATGCATAAATTTTCCCTGTACATGAATGTTGGCTTTCAGTCCATGTAATGTCTATTTTGAGATCATGAGACGTATAAGATGTGAAACCACATGGACGTTCAAGCTGTTTCCCAGCACACGGTACTGCTGCTTAACGGAAATGTGCTTTGGAAACGCTGAAAAAAAAAAAAAAGATTGAAACACAAAAGAAAAAATGGGTTATGCACAATTAACATCAGAGCCAGTGAATGACATTTCATAGACAACTGCAAAAATGTAATATATTTCACTAAATGCTCTAAAAAATAAAAACCTGTCAAGAAAACAAACAGTTTTGATTCTGTCAAATCATTTGCAGCTGTCAAATCGAATCCTGTAACAGATTATTATCTGCATGGAAGCCAAGAGGGAATAATGGGAAGTTATGTATTAACCTTTTCACACTCCAGTGGAATGACAATGTGGACTTTAAAGCTTATGTTGCTGAAATATTACATTATAAAAGGACGTCTATGCCTATCTGTTTATATTAATGTTAAGTTTGAGAAGATCCATGTGATTTTATTATGTTATGTGAGGGGTGAATGAGGTTAAAGTCTTACTGAAGTCTGCAGGAAAGCCCATGAGGTTGGCAATCTCTCTTGGTGTGAAGTATCTCAGCTTTAACTGAAGAAGCTGCTTTAGTTTGTCTGCTTCAGAAAGCTGCTCCAGGTTCTTAAACACACTCTCTAGCTCCACATCCACACAGGACTGCAGGACAGAGCCCGTGCCCTCCACATAGTGACCATACCTACATAAAAACAATCAACAGTTATAACCAACAGGGACATTAGCAGGGGAATCATTTTAAATTTGGTAAAACGTTAAATAATACACTCCTATTTAGTGTATAGTAAATAAATTTTAAATTAACCCTCAATATAACTGCATTTATATTAATATAAAAGTTATAATGATAATAATAAAATTTTTAGATGTATTTAAATGTTATATAATAATAATAATAATAATAATAATAATATATATATATATATATATATATATATATATATATATATATACACATACATGCATACATATACATATATATATATTTATAAAATATAACTTAATCTTATAAATAAAATAAATTAAGTATTATATACAGTACTAATATGGTAAGGCACCACACCCTATGTTAGAAAAAAAATTATATATATATATATATATATATATATATATATATATATATAATTATTAAATGAAATATAAAAAAAATGTATATGTTTTTTTTTCATTACTTATAGAATATATAAATAAATGTATACATAAAATAATGTAAGTATTTTATCATAATACAAACTAATATTGTAAGGCACACACCCTTTAGTGAAGCAGACTGATCTCCTGAAGCTGGGCTGAACTACATCCATCAGTAAAGCGTATCTGAGCAGGGTTTTAGGGGGCAGCAGATACTGATCCATGTCTTGTTCATCCTCCTGCAGAAAGTCCTGCAGCCTCCGGACTGTTTCCTGACTGTCCTGCATCCTCTTCCTTTCCAACTCTTGTTCTGTCTCCATCTTAAATATGATGGTCCCACTCTTTTCTCTCTCACACTCAGATGATGTAGGATTACTGTGAGGAACAGTGAGACTGTCTGGAGATTCAGACATGGGGAAGCCCTCCATTATCTGCCAGTAAAAGAAAAGCTTCAGTATTAAACTGCACCTGCATTAGTTAGAATAAATCTAAACAGAAAAGTACCTCTGCTGAAGTCTGGAATGAGAAGGATCCTGGTGGTCTCTTTGCAATGAGGAAGTATCTGAGCCTAGAGTTTGGTATCCCAAGCTGTGGCAATAAAAAACCATCACGAAAACAAGACTGGGACACAGTTTCTGAGATTTTTTAGAGATGAAGAGACATGCTTACAGATGTTGGTGAGATCAGAAACTCCTGAAAGCTGTAGTCACACTCTCTCAATGTCTTGAGCAGAGCATCCCTGTGAATTAAAAGACCAAAACAGCTCAGTTATGCTTTTTAATACTAACTAAAAATTGGCTTATACTGGCTCTGATGGTTTCATGAAGAACCTATAACATCCATAGAAGCTTTAAAGGGATAGTTCACCCAATAAGTGAAGATTCTGTCATCAAATACCACTTGTTCCAGACCTGTATGAGTTCCATTCTTCTGAAAAATACAAAAGATATTCTGAAGAAAGTACATAACCAAACAGCTGACGGTAGCCATTGACTTCCACAGATTTTTATTACATACTATGAAACTCAATGGCTACCGTCAAATGTTTAGTTTCCAACATTCTTCGAAATACCTTCTTTGTGTTCAACAGAAATGTATACAGGCTTGGAACAATTTGAGGGTGAGTAAATGATAGAATTTTCATATCCCTTTAAAGTTCTTTGTAGTGGAAAAAAGGTTCTTTAGTTGATTAATCTGTTTTTAAAATATTATTTTAAGAACTATTCACTGAAAGTTCTCAGAAATAGTTCTTCTATGCCAAAACCAACTTTTAGAACCTTTATTTTTAAGAGTGTAAGACTAATTTTAAGGTAAAGTTTTAACTTTTTTAAAAATTTAAATCCTTCCATTCATTCCAGCTTAATGTGCAGAGACAACTGTAAGATTCTTATTAGCACAATCAATGGTGACCGAAACGCAGAGGGGAAACCAGTGACCCCGTTGGCTCACAGCCATGTAACTATGGGGATTTCAAGGCTCCTGTGTCTGCGCTGGTTACCTTGCAGCAGAGGTCTCAAAGCCCTTGACATTCTCCAGCAGAATGAAGCACGGCCGCTTGCTGAGCCTGCCGAGACCAAGACACACAATCACCTTCTGGGAAAAAAAAACAACTCTGGCAGAGCTCAAGAATAACACAACGGACTTGAGAAAGGGCAAACGGAGATTGAGAGAAAGGAAACTTCTTTGTCCTTTCATCAGACATGAATGAATAATGTCAGAGGTGCAAAAGTACTGTAGAATGGAAACTGCTACGACATTTGGCTTGTTCATAGGAAGTGCTATTAAGAAAGAGAGCAAACTCAAATTTGGAAATCAATATCAGAGAAATAATGTTTAGGTGACTTAAAAAGAGCACAGACTGATCAGTCTGACCTTGGCAGAAGCTCCAGGATATAGAGGAAGCTCTTTGTTCTGGGGTCAGCGACATCTCCCTGCAAACCAATCCTGTTGAGAAACACACATTAGCTTTAGATAAACAATTTAGCATTGAGAGAAGTCAATAATGCATTTATTTGGTGTCAGTTAAAATTTTAATATTGTGAAATATTAATTTAATTGAACTGTTTTCTATTTGAATATATTTTAAAATGTAATTTATTCCTGTGATTCAAAGCACTCTGAAGCGTCACATGATCCTTCAGAAATCATACTAATATCCTGACTTGAAATATAATGCTTTCAGAACATTGGAAATGTGTTTATAGTTACTTTTGATCAGTATAATGCATCACTGCTAAATAAAAGTATAAATTACTTTATTTAAAAAATTATACAAAAAAAAGAAAGTCATACAATTTGAAACGTGCTGGGAAACAAAAGAAAAAATAAATAAACGGAATGAAAAATGAACAAGAAAAAGATGCTGATCACCTGGTGAACGGCTGACATGGGGGGCTCATCAAAATCACGTCAAAGTTTAGTTTGTCAAAATCCTGTAAGGTCATTCCCTGATACACAAAGCCAAAATAATTATTATTAAACAACTATACTTAAAAAACAAAGAAATAAATCATTAATGAAATGATTGCTCTTCAAAAAAAAAAAAAAAAAAAAAAAAAAACATAACCTACTCTTAAAATCACAGTTCGAAATACAATTCACATATCGAAATACACAATGTTATAAAGCAAAAAAAAAAAGAAAAAAATGTAATTTAATCTTCTATAGGTTTTGATCTGAAAACATTCAAAAATAGATTTACAAAGACAAGTTTACTGCACAGTAATGTCATTTAAATATCAAATCCATCTTCATTATCACTCTTTAAACCTATATGCATTGTTTCAAGCATAGTTTTATATTCTTACGAATTGAGGCCAGTGGCAGGTACATCATTACCATGCTGACGAAGCACAGAACCTTTAACCACCACAAAAACCACTCGGTTACTCTTTTACCTCCTATTGCTTTTAAAAACGCAGTCATGAGACTATGTGCTGGAAGAATTAACCAAGAATCATTTTAAGGATGTTATAAAAGAGACATGCTGTTATGAATGCAATAAATCAGTTAAATAAGACAGATTTTGCTTACACGAGCTGTTCTGAGTTGCAAGAAAGGTCAATAATCTGTCATAACTCATAACTCATAAGTGTTTTGTGAATGCGTTCAAACAAAATGTGCTTCATCGTTTCCATAACCAACTGAGATTCAGGAGGGCAAGCACTGACCTCGATGGTTTTGGGCAGGAGTGGGGTTTTGGGGAAGTTGTGTCTGTAGATTTCATTGGCTGTTGTGTTGACATCCACAGCAGCAACAACTTCAGCAGGAACTGAGCTCTCTGGAAGAAACCCACACATTTCAACTATTGAGAAATGAGCTAGTCTTCACAACACTACTCTAAAGAAACCAATGAACTGTTCTTCAGTCTGTCAATGTCATATTTTAATTATGAAGACAACGCATTGCAAGGGTACCGTAAGGGAACAGTGACACCTGTGGAGATCATACAACAGAGACTCAAACACCTCCAGCGTGTCAATCATTTCTAGACACAGCCTCTGCAGCTGATCCTGTGTCAGTCGTGTTATCAATAATCGCTACAAACTTAGACCAAATGACGAACCCTTTAAAGCATAATGCATGCCTCCTATTCCGCTGTATAACTCCAGAACACGGAGTGGCTCCATGTTCTCCATCTTTTACTGCTGAATAATGTTTATGATATTTTGACAGCAGCGTCTCAAGCATGCCACATGTGTGCGCTCTCGAAAATGACCGTCTAGACACAAGTGCATTGACTAAACGTTCCGCTTTAGTTTTCATTCTCTTATTTTATTCGTATAATACGAATCGTATTCTTCCTAAAATAATAAATAAAATAAAATACAATAACAGTAATAATAATAATAATAATAATAATAATAATTAATATTATTATTATAACCATTAAAATGTAATTTACATATAAAATAGTAACAGTAGATGATATTACCTTCAAAAAATATGTTTGTTTGCATGTTATCTTGTGAGTAGATTTTACCTAACTAAAAATATTAAAATATTGTTAATACAGTTTGTATATTATTTTTAATTGTACACACACACATACATATAATATATATAACAAATAATAACACACACAAACACACACACACACATATATATATATATATATATATATATATATATATATATATATATATATATATATATATATATATATGTGTGTGTGTGTGTGTGTGTGTGTGTATGTGTGTGTGTGTGTGTGTGTGTTATTATTTGCTATATATATTATATATGTGTGTGTGTGTGTGTGTGTGTGTGTGTTATTATTTGTTAACTTATAATGCAATTAATAACATTAGTTTAATTAGTTTAAATATAAGTGTCACGGTGTCTGGTCTGTGTTTTCCTGGGTGTCCTTTATTGGTCTCACACTGCAGGCATATATATATATATATATATATATATATATATATATATATATATATATATATATATGTATATATATATATATATATATATATATATATATATATATATATATATGTATATATATATATATATATATATATATATATATATATGTATATATATATATATATATATATATATATATATATGTATATATATATATATATATATATATATATATATATATATATTTGTGTGATTCTTTTAAAGATGATAGATAGATAGATCTATAGATAGATAGATAGATAGATAGAAAACTACAAACTTTTTTTAATATCCATTATTTAAAAACAGAAATTCGCTAATATTTTTTGTATTTAATGGTAAACGAATGAATGGATAAATTTAATTAATGTAATATTATGCAGCCTATATTACAAGGCAAATATACCCAAGCTAATATTAAAACAACATCATTCGAAAATACATGTATAAATCGGAAAACGAATGATTCGATACAAAAGTAAATCTACTCTCCTGTTGTTGCCAGAGCCCCGACGGCGCGTCTGCGTCACTCGAGCTCCCTGCACCGTTATGTCATTAGCATAGGGAGTGGACTATAAATGCGTGCAGAACCTCTGCAGTGATCTCGGTTGGTCTGGACAGGGTGCTGTAGTTCGTGAAAGTAGACGCTTACTTCAACAATAACCCAGAACTAAAGGATTACAATGGCCAGCCGAACAAACACGTCTTCTTACAAAAGGATGTTCGGTGCGGAGCGACCAGCGATAGTTCGGTCCACTTACTCCAGCCGGCAGTACAGCAGCCCGGTGCGCGCAAGCTCGCGCGTGTCCTACAGCAGCGCGTCTCCATCCATCTACATGAGCAAGGGCGCGAGGGTGCGCAGCAGCGCCCCGCTGCCGAGACTCGCCACCGAGACGCTGGACTTCGGGCTCGCCGACGCCATCAACACCGAGTTCAAAGCCAACCGAACCAATGAGAAAGCGGAGATGCAGCATCTCAACGACAGGTTTGCCAGTTACATAGAGAAAGTGAGATTTCTGGAGCAGCAGAATAAGATCTTGACCGCGGAGTTGGAGCAGATGCGGGGCAAAGGCTCGTCCCGGGTCGGTGATCTGTACGAGGATGAGATGAGAGAACTGAGGCGACAAGTGGACCAGCTCACCAACGAGAAGGGAGCAGTGGAGGTGGACCGGGACAATCTGGGAGAGGACATCGAGCGCCTCAAAGAGAAGTATGCCCAAACATTGTCCAAGAGACGGTTATAAGTGTAAAATTACATTAAATATCTGTCAAGTGCAGATATTTTTTTTGCAAACTTTTGCAAACTTATTTTTTAGTTAATAAGAAAAATGCCTTTATAAATGCATTTTTAGCGGTGAATTTATACAACAAAACAATGTATAAGTTAAGATTTAGAGTGTCTACTGTTTAAAAGTCCTAAAGAAAAATTATACATGTATAGGCCTAATTGTTTACATTGTTCTGAGTTTAAATTTTAATTTACTAAAAAGTGAAAATGTACTGTCATTACATTAAGAAGCTGGTTCTACCTGCCTTGATCATTGAAAACATTTTTATTAGTGTAACCTAAGATAGGTTGATTTGGTCATATTAGTATATTTAATAATATTTCGAAAATACATAAAAACCTGTTTATTTAGATGTTACCCCATATTATTTAATTTTGGCGGTTTAAATCTAAATCTGGTGTTTAATTTCTCTAAGGAGAAAGCTTTCTCTTTACCTTGTCACAGAAAACCAAAATGTTGTTTTATATGTCAAATGAGCAACATATGAAATGTCATATGAACTGTAGGCTAATGATGAAAATAAAGGCATTTTAATGATGCATTTAGATGACAGAGAATCTATAGATTTTACAATCTTTAAATAAAATAGTATATAGATTTAAATAAATAAAATCTAGGCTAAATTCAAATATAAATGTCTTTATTAAAAAAAAAAACTACATTTTTATTATTATTATTATTATTTACTGTAAAATGATTCTAGTTGAATTTCTGTCAGGGCAAAGCTCTTCTTTATAGGGTTTTCTCGTTACCAGGATAAAAACTACCCATTATTTGTTTAATTTCTGTGATTCAGCTAAAGAGAAGACATTTATTTCATTTAGATTGAAGTCAAAGGCTTTCTTATTGTCCCGGTGAGATGCTCCAGTGGGTTCGGCTGTGTTATTCAGGGTGTGGCTCGGCTTAAATATTCATCTCATTTTCAGACTTCAAGAAGAGATGCTCCAGAGAGAGGATGCGGAGAACACCCTTCGGGGCTTCAGACAGGTACATCTTCACATGTTCAGAGAAACCACAACCATTTTACAAGTATTCTTGAACCTGATGTTTGATTGGGTGCTACCACAGCCACAATTACAATGTGATCAGTTAGCATTCCAGTCAGTGTTTGCAAGACACGAGTGATTGTCTCCTCACAATAAAAGGGTCAGTGCAGGCCTGGTCAAGCTGCCCTCTTGTCCGGCATCAGATTTAGACACGCAACTGAAAAGAAAGCTTTGTCTGAGAACAGGCTGGACGTTCATGACAAAGCAAACTGTGTATGAGTGGGAGGGGTCAGTGTTAACCAGGGTGCACTGTGACTTATGGACACAGAGGAGAGGATGTGTGTGTGTGTGTGTGTGTGTGTGTGCTTTAAAGGGTGTCTGCCACTACCAGCTGCAGCACTACAAACAGTTAGCGGCAGGCAAGCTATTGTTAATCACTTCAGAAAGGAATAGTTTAAAATAATTTCCATAATCTAACATGTTTTCAGGATGCATTGTGGTTTGCACAAACATATTAAGGAACACTACTGTTGATGATAATAATAAGAAATATTTCTTAAGCATCAAATTAGAATGATTTCTGAAAGATCATGTGACACTTAACTGGAGTAATGATGCTGAAAATTACATTTTTAATGTGTTATAAACGCAGACTGTTATTTTAAATTGTAATCATATTTCCTAATATTCCTGTATTTTAGTCCAAACAAATGCAGCCTTGTTGAGAATAAGAGACTCTTCTTATAAACATTTAAAAATGACCCCAAGTTTTTGAACTGTAGTGTATAATATGATTCTTTTTGTGCAATGGAATAGAATGAGAAAAGGGAAGTGTAAAGAATTCATAGGAAGTAGAAGTTTAAAACAGCATTTGCAGGAGAAATGTTTCCTAGGTTTCCACAAATGATCATATGATGAATATTTAATATATTTTATGCACACAGGATGTTGATAACGCCTCCCTGGCTCGTCTGGATCTGGAGAGAAAAGTGGAATCCTTGCAAGAAGAGATCGCTTTCTTGAAGAAGCTTCACGATGAGGTACTGAAGCACCCACAGAGAGAAACATCAAAATGAGATGTCTTTAATATCTTAGGTGCTTCTCATTCATAGCATCAACATGAAATGCAAATGCCAAATTTCACATTATTTTCAGCCCAATAATGTCACGTGTCTCCTCGAGAGTGAGTCAGAAAAGATCTCAATAATTGCAAGGACATGAATTAAAAAATGAGAGATTTAAACATTTCTTATTACATTCTTCTTAGACCAAATTCTATATGTTTATACATCCGTTATCTCTTCTTCTAATGAATTTTAGGAGAAAGATACAAGACAAAGCTCAACCTTTGAAAAAAAAACCAACAACTCAGAGTCTCCTGAGCTATAAGAGATTAGCTCTGAACAATAAAATGAATCAAATTTCCCCTGGCCATTCAACCGTTCTTCTCACAGTCGTGGTTTTCTGGCTGACTGACACTTTTGTTGGGCTTGTTAATATCAGGGGATTGTCAGGCATGTGTGACTTGCTGCCATAGTGATTAAATGGGGCGTAATTCCAAGAGAATAAAGCGGAGACATTGTTTCAGGATCAGGAAGTACATTAGTTCAGGGCTAACAAACTATTGCTATTGTATTTCAGAATGAGATTTGTTCAGTTTACGTTCAAATCAAAAACCAAAAATTATGGCACACAGTTATTACACATTACCATTCAATAGCTGTGGTTAGTCAGATATTCTTTTTTTTTTTTTTTTAGCAAGGATGCATTCAATTAATCAAAAAAAAAAAAAAGCTTATAATACTAATAATGAAAGAAATAAACTGTACAAATATATAAATTAAAAAAATTATGTTGTGCAAAAATATTTATAAGGTAACAAACAATTTCTATTTCCATAAAAAAAAAAAAATTAAGCAGCACTATTGTTTTAAATATTATTGATAACAGATGTTTCTTGTGCAGCAAATCAGCATATTAGAATGATTTCTGAAGGATCATGTGACACTTTGCAATCACAAAAATAAATGCATTTAAAAAATATATTCACATAGAAAACAGTTATTGTAAATTGCATTACTATTTCACAGTATTACTGTATTGTACTGACCTTGAACTTATGAGCAACAGTATGCAATGCGATATTCAGGATAGATTTCAAACTGTGCATTTGGATTGTTAAAGTCAGTTTTTCCAACATCTCCGCAGGAACTTGCCGAACTGCAGATGCAGATCCAGGAACAGCATGTGCAGATTGATATGGAGGTGGCCAAACCTGACCTCACCGCTGCCCTGAAAGACGTCCGGCAGCAGTACGAGACCCTGGCTTCCAGGAACCTCCAGGAGTCTGAGGACTGGTACAAATCAAAGGTCAGGTTCTCATAACAAAATAGATCATTAGAATAAAAAATAAAACATTTCAACTTTCTTTTCCCCCATATTCCATGTCTTTTCTCTATCTAATAAAAGATTCACAGTCTGCGCAGAAACACCTGAGATAAAGTTGATAAACTTACAAGAAACATCAGAAGTAACTTAGTTAAGTTACAAATGAACAATGAAACAAGACAAGAAAGGATCTGATCTGTAAGACAGTGTGAGATGTTTGAGGATCAACTCCTTTAGACGTGGCAGATGGTCGACAGAGAGGTTTGTGTGGATTTAGAGACCATCTGCTCCTCTGTCACAGTATTGATCATCCTAATGGACCCATTGATCTATTAACCTAGATCTTCAAACATGAAACCAGCCCAGTCATCAGTTGTGTGTAGAAAACAAAAGTCAGAGATGGCAGATGGAGCTTAATCGTTATCTCACACTTTCTCTTTTTTTGTAGTTTGCTGACCTGTCAGAAGCTGCTGCCCGAAACAACGAAGCGATCCGTCTGGCCAAGCAGGAGGCCAATGACTATCGCCGCCAGCTTCAATCTCTCACCTGCGACTTAGAAGCTCTTAAAGGAACTGTAAGTAGTTGGAGAAACTATATTAGCTTCAGTGCTTGAGATACTATTATAGATTTCATTCATATTTTTATTTCGTTTTCATTTTTTACATTTTAGCGAGTTTTTGTTGTAATTTTTTACAAATTATTTCAGTTTTAGTATAGTACATCAAGTTAAACTAAATTAAAATAAGAAGTATTTTTTGCAGTTTAGATCATTTAATTCCATTTTAGTTAATGCTTATTTTATTTCAAGTAAAAAAAATAAATTAGTTAAAAAGTTTATATTACGATGCATTATTTATGTTTAAATAATCATTTCAGAATGAGTCCCTGGATCGTCAGATGAGAGAGATGGAGGATAACTTCTCCATGGAGGCGTCCGGTTACCAGGACACCATCGTTCGTCTGGAGGACGACATCCGCAACATGAAGGATGAGATGGCACGCCATCTACGTGAATACCAGGATCTGCTGAACGTTAAAATGGCCCTGGATATTGAGATCGCCACCTACAGGAAGCTGCTGGAAGGGGAAGAAAGCAGGTGAACATTTTCTTTTGATTTTCTTTATGTTGACTTTGTATTCTTATCTTTTCTTTAAAGGCACATTCAGCATGGACTTATAGTGACACCTAGTGGAATAAATGCAGAAACATGAATTTTGTTTACTGATTTGATTGTAGAAATATTAACTAGCAGTGTTATTTTAGGATTTAGCTATTATATTTTTCATTAACATTGTGAATTAGTAACATTGTGAATTAGCTTTTAATTTTCTATTTTCAGTTTTAAATTTTAATTGAAGTTGTTGATATTTTTTTTTTTTTTAGTGTAAGCTTTTCATTAAATTATTGTATTTAGTGTCAGCTTTATTTCAATATTTCACACATTTAAAATATTTTTATTTCATCTTAAAACAAAAACTATTACAACCATGTTTAGCCTTGTTAACTACACGTTATTTTTTGCTCACAAAATTATTTTAATTAATTAAATTAAAAAAAGCTAATAGTATTTCACTGGTCACTTGACCTCAAAATGTCAGGCCCTATAAAGTGACCCGTTCACTGACTATAAATGTAAGACTATACATATAAAAGTACTTTTTTTAGGTCTACAACCTTTTTAATTAGGGGAAAAACTGAGTGAAACTTTTAGACCTGACTATTTCAAATATACTACAGATGTTTTTTGAATTAACACTATATTTCTATTTTTTTCTTTCTAGGATCGTCACACCATTCCCCAACCTCTCATCATTAACCCTTCGAGGTACAGTATCTTTTAGTTCACTGTGAACAGTGGGAAAACAATGCTGACTGCAAATAATGTATTTCAGCAGATAATCATGAATAGATACGATTGTAATATAAATATATAAATATATATATTCTTGTTTTAAATGGAGAATATTTTGTTAAAATAGCATCCAATTTCTAATCAAATCAAATACACGTTTACTTGCAGTGGGAATAAACATGGTTTGGGCATGAAACAATTGAAATTACAGATGCATTCTGTAACCAACATTTAAAAAAATATATATATTTTTTTTGACCTGCAGAGTCCATGAAGGAAATCAGACCTGCGATTGACAGCCTGTCAAAGAAAGTGGTGATAAAGACCATCGAGACCAGAGATGGACATGTGAGTGGCATAAAAAGTCTTTACACATATTAATAAGTTACAATATGAAAATCACAACCTTTTGACCTTTCATCCACCACAGATAATTAACGAGTCCACCCAAAATGACGATCTGGAATGAGCCGCATGTGAACATGTGACAATTATAGTGGCACTAGAGAGCTGAAGATCCATGCTGGAGTAGAACGAGGAGGAATGGAGTTTCTTTTCTTGTTTCTGTTGAGAGTTAAATAGAAAAACAGCTTTAAAGTGCCTTTTTTTTTTTGCATTGCCACATTAGAGCGGTCTGTTGATAGAGCTGTATTAGAGCTGAAAAGATAACGTAGGCCACTGAATAAACCAGCTTTATCCAGGTTTCTGTTTACCACGATGTCTGTAGTTTACACTGTTGAAGACCACAGCAATACTGCTACACCTTTTTGTATAATTGTTGCAAATGACCAAAAACTTGATGAACTCAACTCTCTTGCACCACAAGAAGACCAAACTGTTCGACAAATTTCCACAAATTCAATAAACCTTTTAAAGAATAATCAGATTGCTTTCTTTTATGAACAGTATTTGTCCTTCGTTTCTTATTACCGTGCCAAATCAGCTAAACATCTGAGGGGCTTTTTCAAATGAATCTCTGTTGCGCAGTAAAATCGTCTACGTCATAAAAATAAACAGATTAGCAGGATCTGTCGGGGCAATGAGCAACACAAGAATATTTCTATGATCTAATTAAGGATAATTTGTCCTAATGGGTGAGCTCTAATGAGATCATCATCTCATCATGTTTAGTTATTAGGTCTCTGCATGCTTAAATAGCTGCCAATCAATCCCCAGTTTCAAGACCTCCACATGTTTTTTTTTATTTTTTTTATATGATTTTATGTACCTTCATAACTAAGAGCTAATCCCAAATAATTTTTTTTCCCAGAGGGGGAAAGCAAAGGGTAAAGACCAGGCAAATCGTGCCAGTCTGAAGGAGGATTTGGCATATTGGCTTTGAAACCAACATCCTTGTACCAGTGTTATTTTGGTATCATTGACATCATATAGTTTTTTTTTTTTTTTTTTTTTTTAATTACATTTTATTTCTATGTGTTCTTTTTATAATTTCTGAGTTTCAGTAATTTTGTTGTGTTTTTTGTTGTCTTTTTAAATATTTCTGGTATTTCAGTGCACCAGATTAAAGTTAATTAGATAGAGAAATGTTGCCTTGGCAACTAGCTTGAAATAAAATAAGTCTCTCATTATTTTAGTTTACCCCAGTTGATGTTTCTTTTATTTCAGATAATGAAAATGTCACTTTTTTATGCTTTTGGTTAACTATAATAACCTACAAAACCAAGTCTAAATACAAAAAACATAAAAATTCTAATGATTCAGTTCATATCAAATTGAAGTATTAGCTGAGCTAAATGTTATTGCTCTGTAAACAACATTTTTCTATCGCCTTCACCTGATTAAAATAGCATTTTAATAACTCTATCATTAAATTAGTCCGATTATAGGCTGAGGAAATTCAGACATTCTATCATGAATAATCTAGGTAAAACTGAAATACTTTATATTTGAATTCAATTATATTTATTTTTATTTGACCGTTACAGGGTTAAAGCTATTTAAAATGCTGTTTACATTGCATTAGCATGTAAATAGAACCGTTCTGCATCCAGTTCCATTTCTATGGCCCAAAACCTTCACTTGTCTGCTCTCTAGTGGACATTGGTTTCAACTGCACATGTGTGGAGCATGTATAAAAATATATTTAGAGATGCCTACTGAATAAACTCAAAATGAACTCAGAATTCTGATTAATTAATTTAAGCTGTGTGTGTGTGTGTGTGTGTGTGTGTGTGTATTACATTTATTGTGTGGGGGGAGGGGGGGAATTCTCTTTTTATTTTTGCTTCCATATTGCACCACCTGGAATCATTTCAAAATGTCCAAATTTAAGCATCCTAATACTTTACTGGCCAATGTACATTCACGTTTTAATTCCTGTAATTAATTAATTAATTAATATTAATTAGTGTTCCTGTAGCTCTACTGGTAACGCATTGCGTTAGCAAGCAAGCTAGCGCAAGGTTAGAGGTTCGATTCCCCGGGAACACATGATAAATAAAAATTGATAGCCTGAATGCACTGTAAGTCGCTTTGGATAAAAGCGTCTGCTAAATGCATACATTTAATTTAATTTTTTTCAGCTCTTCTATATTAGAGGTCTCATATGAAGATGTTGCACCTACAACAAACTACTTTTCTTTTTTACACTGCTTGATTAAGTGAAAGACAGGAATAAATTATCTATGTTTGATTAGAATCATGAACACACAGGGTCTGATGAGAAGAATGTGCCTGTATAATGGCATCATTTAATCAAATTAAAAATGATTAGACAGAGACTGCAGAGCTCAGAAAATCTATTTTTCATTCAACTGAAAATCTATTTAGTGGCAGTGTGCGTCTCTTACCATAAAACTTGAACATGACATGGATAACTCGGCCCTTAAACTGTGTTTAACAAACTCCAGCATAGAAGTGCCTGACTGGTGTTGCTCCCGTTCAGTAATTGCAGCTCTAGCAGCTGCAGGGACTCATCTCAGGCATCCAAAATGGTCCACAGCCCTGCTGTTCCATTACAGATTTCATTACCTCCTCCAGAAACACTGTGAAGGGCAATCTGTGTCATCAGCAGGGATATGGGAGAATGAGAGAGATACAGCATTGGTGGTCTCTAGAGATTTCTGTCAAAACAGAGAATGTTACTTTTTTCAAACCACTAAAATTGAAAGTCAGTTTGAACAAAAAGCTTAAAAACATTTATGGCAGTGCAGGTTCTCATCACTGTTCTTATTGTGATTATATATTAAATAATGTGTACTTGTAATACAATCATTTTAATGTGTTCATTAAGCTTTATATACAGATACATTTAGCCTTTTTTAAGGCTATTGTTTTATTTTTATTATTGTGTTTTTTTTGTGAAGTAAAAACTGGCTGAGAATTGCAACTGCAAGACTTACTTTATTTCATGGATCTCTAGAATATTTTGTTCCGATCAATTGTACGGCACCCCTTTATGATATTATTTTGCACAAATATTGCATTCCCTCAAGTATTCACTCGTAAAACATTTGCGCTCTTTCACAAAATTATTGCGTTCCCCTAAGAACTTTGCTATCTTGCTAAAAATTTGCATTCTATTGCAAAAGTACCATGTTCCCCTGTACCCTGCAAAACATTTCATTCTCTCAAAAAAGTATTTTGTTCCTCTGAGAAACTTTCCGTTATCTTGCAAAATGTTTGCATTCTCTAGCAAAAGTATTGGGTTCTTCTGAGAAACTTTGTCTTCTTGTAAAAGATTTGTTCTCTTGCAAAACCATTGTTTTCAGAGAAACTTTGTGTTATCTTGCAAAACATTTGTTTTGTCGCAAAAGTATTGTGTACGTATTAGTAACTGCACTATTTTTTATTTTTTTTACTTTATTGTACATGTTATGCTTATTTCTGAACATATATTTTGATCATAACTGGTTCAGAGTGAGAGTTTGTGCCCAGATGGGTTAATTAAACACATTCTATTTACAGATATTTAAAAGGGTCATATGATGCGATTCAAAATTTTCCTTTCTCTTTGGAGTGTTACAAGCTCTTGGTGCATAAAGAAGATCTGTAAAGTTGCAAATACTAAAGTCTCAAATCCAAAGAGATATTCTTTATCAAAGTTAAGACTCGTCCACACCCCCTGAAAACGGCTTGTTCTAACACGTCCCACATCTCTAAGTCACTATGTGGGAAGATTTGCATAACACCACCCAAGTGTTCACACAAAGAAAGAAGGTGTAACTTTTATTCTCTCTGCTGTTGTGGAGATGCTTGTGTGTTTTGTTGTGAAAGCGAAACTACTTTGTTTTGCCTTCCAAAAGAGGACACAACTAGAAATCAGTGGTTGCAATACATTTTATTTAACAGTCCAACTGAAATATTCAGACGTGTGCAGCGCATTTATGGAGGATGAGGACTGTTTCCTGAACCAGTAGCTTGCAACACATCTGTGGCACAATGCTGTTTCTAAGTTGGGTAGCTTCTGACTCACTGCTTGCAAGTACATTATTTATATTTAAATAATTTGCCAATTATGATTCAAATTAGATTTTTGAGCAGTGTAGAGTAGGCTTGTTTGTTGTTTCTCAGATCACAAATGCAGACATATTTTTATGTTTACGCAGCACGATACGCAACGCAACGTAAAAAGACAGTATAAGTCATTATAATCAGTAATTATGGCACAACTAGTTACAACAAATGCCTCGTTTGTACTGGGTTTTATTGGTTTTGTCTGGTCTGGTGATGTCTAGGTCGCAAACGAATCTTTCTATTTAATTTGATCTTCTTATTAAACCGGTCGAACCAGTTCACCAAATGAATCAAGGGGAAGTCGTGGCCTAGTGGTTAGAGAGTTTGACTCCTAACCCTAAGGTTGTGGGTTTGAGTCCTGGGCCAGCAATACCACAACTTCGGTGCCCTAGAGCAAGGCACTTAACTTCCAACTGCTCCCCAGGTGCTGCAGCATAAATGGCTGCCCACTGCTCTGTGTTCATGGTGTATCTGTGTGTGTTCACTGCTGTGTGTGTGCACTTTGGATGGGTTAAATGCAGAGCAGGAATTCTGAATACGGGTCACCAAATTATGTTTTTTTAGCAGCATATGACCCCTTTAAGCATTTGCATGTGGCTGACTAGGATAATGACAGAAGAGCTCAGTTATACTTTTTTCATGTTTGACATGCAGTGGCTTTAATAAAGATGAGCGTTTCTGAGCAACTTCTTCCTCTCTGTAATACAAGGGCTAATTGCTAGGGATGAGGCTTTAATTACCATAGTCCTTGATGAAACACTCGTTTTCTTGTTTAACTCTCAGCTATGAGAGCAGAATTAATTGCAGTGTTCAAGAGGGGCAAAGTAATCAGAGAACCATTATAACTAAGTTCTGGTGTCAGATTGTGACAAATGATAGCTGTCTGTTTCAGAGCGCACTTTAAAGCAGTTGCACGCTGCGAGTTCAGTAAATTAGTGGTTTACCTCATTTCGAATCCCATCTGTTTTATGGTCTTCTGTCTTATTGATTGCAGAAACAGCATTTTTTTTTAATTGTTTGGAAAATCTTGCCTTTTAAAAAACATACTTTAAGATGATTATTATAAGCATGTACAATCCGTTGTGTTGTACCAGTTTAGCTATGTATATTACCATACAGTATTACACAGAAATAACGCATTTGGTATATCTGCATATAAAATTGATTAGGCCTAAATAAGCGTTATATCTCAAACTGTGTTTTTGTACACTGCTTGGAAATTAGCAAAGTGCCTCTCAACTTGTTTTGCTACTCTTCATTTAAACAAAGTACCAAATGGTTTATTGTAAAATTAAGCCAAATGTTTTTAATATTAAAGCAAATATTGCTGGTTTTTGAGGATGAGGAGTCACAAAACTGGTTTGTTTTGCCATCTGCCTGTGCAGCTTCTACCAGGTGGCAGTAAATGTGTGCCAAAATATTATTTTAGTCAACAACTATACATATGGAAAACATTTCTCCAACTTTATATATATATTTATATATATGACAATTTATAAGACAATACGTCTTTTAATGTAGCTACAGTTACAGTGCTGATATATATATATATATATATATATATATATATATATATATATATATATATATATATATATATATATATATATATAAGACAATAAGTCTTTTAATGTAGCTACAGTTACAGTGCTGCATTGTGCCCAGAATTGGGCAGAAATAAAGAAATCATTAATGGCTAATTCCTAATGATCTAATGATGCTTGGTTTTTACTGACAGACTTCTTGTCACATGTTGACTCAGTAACAGCTCTGACAAAGTTCTTTCAATGGCTTGTTAGCCTGATGGTATTATCAGGTGGGTTTTTTAGTTATCTTAGTTCATGATTCAGAGTCTACTGCTTCTGCGTTACTAAAAAAAAAAAAAAATTAAATTCGGACTTGTGCGCGGTTTTTGAATTAAAAATAAACCTAAAAAGAGAACATAAATCACTCAGTGAATCGAATGTTTGATAATCTCGGACATAGTGTAGACAGACAGTATGCAAACTGTGCGAGGACAACTCAAGAGAAAGACTTGTTTTCTTACCTTTATCAAAGTGGTATTGGTATTTTTATTCCGTCAGACAGCAAGCTCGGAAGAAATTCAGCTGTTACAGCGACTGAACAGAAAAGCGCGGTCCAAGAAAAACACACACACACACACACAAATAAATAAATAAAAAGCGCCTGCGCGGGAACTTCATGTCGGACCAGGTGATTATTTTACTTTTTCATTTTTTTAATCAGTGCAATACAAAATATTCTACAGGTATTCTAACACTATTTTACATTGAATATAGGTGCTAGGGCTCAATACGGTTGCTTATTTTTTGGTTCAAAATATGTGACATCATTACTATGAGACAACCCTGATACCATAACCTACTGAAAAAAAAAAAAAAACAGCATATGCTGGTTACATATGTTTTGAAGCATGGCTGCTGGTGTAAGCTGGTCCTTAGCTGGTCATGTGCTGGTTCTAAGCAACTAGCTCCTGCTCAGAACCAGTTTATGACCAGCACATCAGCTAAGGAACATTTTAAACCAACGCAAACCAGCAGCCATGCTTCAAAACATGCCTAAAGCAGCATAGCCTACTGGATTTTCAACAGGGTTGTGCCATAGTAAATACCCTAAAATTCTGTAGCACATTACTGATGTGATTTACAATTTTGAGACTGTTGAGGCAGTCTGCATTTGTGTGTGCGCGCGTGTTCTTTAAAAAGGTCTTAAGTCTTTTATCTTAGCCTACTAAAGATTGGCCTTTTGGGAGGGAGGATCATTTGACAGATGAATGGTTACTTAGCTGGGATTGAAAGTTCAGATTCATGCTAAATGGCTCTTTTGACTCATGTCTTGTGCTGTAAAAGAATATGAATTGTAATTACATTGCCTTCAGAGTTGTTCATTTCCATTGCGGAGGAGGCATTGCACATTTTCTGTCCAGTCAATCACTAGGCAGGGTTGCCAGAGCTCAGAGAAGAAACAAAATTCAGACCAAAACTGAAACCAAACTCTCCCAAAAGGAATGAAAACTACAGCTGAAGGATTCTCATAAATATCTTTAAAATACCACCCCCCCCCCCCCCCCATCACATTTATTCTATATATTAAATTTTTCTGTGGACGATTTTAGTTTATATATGTGCACATTTGATTATTGAATCCATTTTATTCCTCTTAGGTTACTGAAAATATATGAATTTTAATTGTCAATGTACATAGATTTGTTTAAAGGCTATTTTGGTCCTCAAAATGTGCTTTGTCCTTTCACTTCCCCAATTCTCCAGCTTTTCTTCATATATTAAATTAAAATCCTCTCTGATATTTTCTGATCTCAGCCAAGACCATTATTATTAATAGCCTACATACTCTTTTCTCTTTTCTTCTCTCTTCTCTCTTCTTCTCTCCACATTCACTCCTGTTTTATCTACACACAAGCATCAATGTGGAATTAATCTATGAATGGCAAACTTCTTAAGAAGGTATTTACTCTAAGGACCTATACACATTTATCAAAATAAACCTGTTAGTGGCTGTGGTACATTATAAAAGTAGTCCAAAAACCACAACCCTGGCAACACAGGGTTCAAGTTGTCAGTCTTTGCATGTTCACTTTCAGCTTCCAAATGTTCAACATTTGTTGTAGACATACTCATTTCTCCAGTGACGCAACTGCTACAGTTGACTTGATTCTTTTAAATAGTTTAATTATGAAGTGACACCATACAAGTGATTTTGGTCCGATTTAATTGAACGTCTTGGGCTATTCTCCTTCATTTTGTCTCTATTTTGACGAGACGAGAGCAACTGTGTCTAATCAGTGTAAGTTAGTGGTCATCAAACCAAATAGCTTGCAAACTTACAAAAAAAAGGTAAATATTTAAAACCTTCAGTTCTGTTTCAGTATATGGCAACATTAATTCTCTTATTTACATGTTCCCAGTTCAGAAGGTCTGTAAAAATTGACACTGTAGTGGCATTCAGGTGGGTTCACCAAATATAATTATTCCAACATGATACTAGGGAAGCATTAATTATGCGTAAGTAAGAAAGATATTTAAGTGAAGCATTACAATCTGGATGATTAGAGATGTGGAGGTGTTTGTGAGTGCTAAGGTGGGCAGCATAGACCCAATGCAATGCACTCTGCTCATCACTTGCAGTTAAAGCAGCTAGATAGTCTGCTTGAGCTTAACACTAGTCTTTTAGCAGCTCAATCGTACAAACTCTTGAACAAGATATTTGATGTGGCGAGCGCAGCCGAGCGTGTCAGAAGCTGTGTATTGGTTTATCAGGCCTGTTGTTGGAGCGATAGAGTTTCTTACAAGTGTTTGCTGCTCTCACTGTGATGAGCAGGTAACTGGAGCCGAATGCGTAGAGTGGAATTGACCAAGCGTAAAGCATCTTATTCTCTCTCTCCACCTCTGAATAAGGAGTAAATGCTCCTTAAACATTTATGAGACAATAGAAAACTCCTCCAGGATCCTTTATGTGATCTTAAATGAAAATGGTGGATTGTTTTACACTTAAACTTTTTTGCACTTACAGGTGATTTAGATGTTAAAAGTTCAGACAGCTGGGATACGCCAGTACTCTAGGAGTGATAACCGAACTGGAAACTTTTGAACTGGAGAACTGGAGCTTTCTGAACTGGAGATTTTATTGCTCAGAGTTTGCACCAGAGACTCTATATACTCCTCACTTGTTCTTCCTGCAGCTTTATCAGATGTGAAACCAAGAATTGCTTTAGAGAAAAACTAATTGATTGGCACCAGTTGTTGACATATAGATATAGTACAATAAAAATATAAAGATATAACATAAATGTGGTTGGCACTTATCAGGTTTGCATTTCCCAAAACCATCTTTAGCTAGCTATAGTCGTGAGTTCAATTGAACTCTATTGGTAACGACAGAACTTGCGACCATAGTTGCTTTTGGGAAATGCACCCCATATAATTTGGAGGAGAATGATGGGAAAATGATGAGAAATGTTTGAGTTCATAATCACATTGAGATATCTGAATTATGTACAATTTTTTTTTTATATATATTGTCACGGGAGGAGCACAAGACAGACACAGTGGGCGTGGCGTCAGGCCTCGGAGAGGCTTTTATTAACAGAAATCATAAAACAAAGGGAATAAAAGTGGCCAAAGGGGGAAAGTGTCCAAAATAACAGGGAATCTGGTGTCCTCGTTGTGCTGCGGGGTTTGTGTGGGTCGGGCAGTGTTCACCGAGGAAGGGTCCAGGCAAGGGGCGGAGTCCGGCGGCCGCACGCGCTCCCCTCCTTGGTCCGGGGCGCGAGGGGCGGCGGCTTCTCCTAGCGGCCGCGTCTCTCTCGTTGGCCGCGGCGCTGGTAGGGGATGGACGGCCCGGCATCCTGGCCCGTCGGCCGTGTATACGGGTGCGGTTCCCATCCGGATCGCGGGTCCGGCAGCTCACGTCTTGGTGGCGCGGGAGTCCCTCAACGCACCCTTCCTGGACCCACGAGGACACCAGTGTGCATGCACGGGGAAGAGACCGGTCTCCTGAGGAGAGGCGCGTTGGGCTTTTAAACAGCGGCGGTAATGAGGCTCCACTTCCTTCAGGTGTGCCCCATCACACGCCGCCAGCCCTGACTCGTCCAGCGCCCCTCCTCTCACACACCCACTCCAGTCGGGAGCCTGGTGAAGGGCGGCGATTTAGGACGGGGTGCCGGTGATAATCAGGGAGGAGGCAGCTGACTCGTCACATTCCCCCTCCCAAGCGACATCCCCGTCATCAGGTCGCCGCCCACACGGGAGTGCTACCATCCTCAACCAGGCTCCAAACGGTCGGAGTGGGCGGGGCTTCCTCTCCGGGCGGTCCTCCCTCTCGCAGCGCACCAGAACAGGGACAGAGAAACCGGGTTTTAGTGACAGCCTCAACCAACCACAGGGTAAAATGACAATGGAAAAGTCACTTACCCCTTGTGTGGCTGGGAGGCTGTCCCCAGTTTTCCTCCGTCCCAGTCTGGGTTCTCACGAACGTTTGCAAGCGAGAGGGAGTGACGTCACCAGACGTTTCCCAACTGCGCTGTCTAGGCTCCGCCTGCCCGCATTCTCCACCAGTGTCACGGGAGGAGCACAAGACAGACACAGTGGGCGTGGCGTCAGGCCTCGGAGAGGCTTTTATTAACAGAAATCATAAAACAAAGGGAATAAAAGTGGCCAAAGGGGGAAAGTGTCCAAAATAACAGGGAATCTGGTGTCCTCGTTGTGCTGCGGGGTTTGTGTGGGTCGGGCAGTGTTCACCGAGGAAGGGTCCAGGCAAGGGGCGGAGTCCGGCGGCCGCACGCGCTCCCCTCCTTGGTCCGGGGCGCGAGGGGCGGCGGCTTCTCCTAGCGGCCGCGTCTCTCTCGTTGGCCGCGGCGCTGGTAGGGGATGGACGGCCCGGCATCCTGGCCCGTCGGCCGTGTATACGGGTGCGGTTCCCATCCGGATCGCGGGTCCGGCAGCTCACGTCTTGGTGGCGCGGGAGTCCCTCAACGCACCCTTCCTGGACCCACGAGGACACCAGTGTGCATGCACGGGGAAGAGACCGGTCTCCTGAGGAGAGGCGCGTTGGGCTTTTAAACAGCGGCGGTAATGAGGCTCCACTTCCTTCAGGTGTGCCCCATCACACGCCGCCAGCCCTGACTCGTCCAGCGCCCCTCCTCTCACACACCCACTCCAGTCGGGAGCCTGGTGAAGGGCGGCGATTTAGGACGGGGTGCCGGTGATAATCAGGGAGGAGGCAGCTGACTCGTCACAATATATATATATATAATGTTAAGTCTCCTTTGGAAGTTTGCTGAAATGTACAGAAATGTACAGAAAAAGGTTATGATTAAAATGATATATAAACTCGCTAACCAACCAACCTCACGAGCTCTGACTGGAGTGCCAACAGCTGTTAATATGCTGAATGTTTCAGGCACATAGCATGTTGTGAAACCACAGAAAAGGCACTTTTTAACCAGACTGTATTTGGTTGCCATGGAAACCTTTGAGGTGAGAGACCTGGGTGGGGTTTTGTGGACTATGGTCTTTTCAGAATCGGATAAACCAAGCTTTTATCCTGCTACACCCACTCAGCGATAAAGAAGTTAACCTGCTTGGTTCTGCTCTCGGCGTCCTTGAGGTTCATCTCTCTCTCTCTGGCGTTCTGTCAGAGTGCCAGTGTAGGCTGACCTTGAGTTTTTATTTCACTTGTTGCATTGTTTGAGTGAATCGAGGACTGGCATTGGACTGACTATACAGCACTTCTGCAGAAAAACACTACTGCTTTTGAAATTGTTTTGATGTGTGAGATGATTGTTTAACTAGAATATTACAATCCAATTTCGAGATTACCTTATATAACCTAATGCTTTTTCTGTCATCCATATCTCCAAAGGAGATATTTTGAACAATGTGCACGCTGGTGTTCTCCTTGAATGAAGGTAAATGGAGATTGACACAGTTAAGGTAGAAACATTTACCATACATCTATTTCCAGTCCAATTAAAATTTTTGATTGTATAAATATTTTATATATTTGAATTTGAGATTTAAAAAATATTTTTGGTTTGCCCAATTCTTTATGTGTTGAGACAACAATAATAATAATAAAAAATTCTCCCTAAAACTTCCAACCTTCGAAAAGTTAACTTATAAATATATATATATAATATAATACAAACGCATGTAAGTATCTATATATATAATATGTTGTTTATATATTTTATATAAAAAAAATTTCAAAATATATACTGTATGTGTGTGTAATTATATTATATATATGTTTTTTAATATATATATATATATATATATATATATATATATATATATATATATATATATATATATATATATATATATATTTTTTTTATATATATATATATATATATATATATATATATATACTGTATGTATGCGTATTTATATATACATAGTAAATATACATAGTATTTTGGATGCGTTTGATCATGATTAATTGTTTGACAGCACTAGATTGAATTTATAAAATGTTGAATCTGTATCTACAACAAAATAGCATGTGAAGCTGATATGACAATAAATGTAAATACAACAGCAACAGACAACAGGCTGTTGAATTATTAGAAAATAATGCACACCTGATGTGGTGATGTGAGTTATGATGATAGAACTACTTGCCTGGAACTTCTTTTGCCAAGCATTTCCCTAAAAATAACTGCACACCTTAGAAATTTAGTCAACTAATCAGATTCAAGCATTCAATGACCCCGCAGTATAATATGCTATTTATTATATAATACATTTCTCTGCAATATATTAAATTATAAATATGATTTAGTGTTGTAGGGACCACTTTTATTTATTTATTGTCATTTTTCTCATTCAGTTTATAGAAAAGAGCAGCATTAATCTTCTACTAAAGATTTTGTTTGTGTTCTGTTGAAGAAAGAAAGTTTGGCAGGCTTGGAATCACATGAGGGTGAGTAAATGATGATAGTCATTTTTGGTTAAACTACCCCTTTAATGACCCAGAAAAAACTATATTTCTCTCACTGTGACTCTTTGAATTAAAGGTGTGGGTATATTTTCACACATGTATGTGTAAATCTATAAATAGTGCAGGGGTGTAAAAACACATCAGATGAAGGTGTGTGAGCTTTGTGATAGAGAGAGAGAGCCACTTGCAGAATCATCACTCGCAGATTTTAATCTCAGCAGGTTTACAGCAGGTGTTTCTGGGTAATGACGCTGTACTTTGCTCTCTGTTTTCTGTGCAGGTGGGTGAGAGGGGACTTGGAAAACAGGTGCTCAAAAACACAGCTGAATGGGAACGTCCACTCAGCTTGTGTGCATGAGGTAGATCACATTGCAGTCATGTGAGAGAGTCGTGTATACGTCCACACAGTATTTTAACAAGTGCTATATGTTTTAAAACTGCATGAATGGGTCATCATTCCTGAGGAACTCTGTAAGCTTGAACTAATATGACAGTTTCATTATAACTATGCACCAACTGCTGTATGTGAATACAAGACACATGGAATAACCCCTTCACCTCTTCTTTACAAGAACATAGATATCCAGACAACATTCATTTTCACTTAAGCACACTCCTCTGATTTAGATCTGACACCTTCTGACACTGGACAGAATTCTAGTGAAAATAGATTACAGCAATAAGACTCAGATCTAAAGGACATTTTTTTGTGGTTGCTAAGTGACACCAAAATTGGCTCCTAGCCTTCAGGTGAATGGCGATAGAAATTTATTTATGTTTTTATTTCACTTGTATTGGGGAACACAGTGTGGACATATATATATATATATATATATATATATATGTGTGTGTGTGTGTGTGTGTGTGTGTGTGTGTGTGTGTAAAGTATAGTGTAGTATGTATGTGTGTGTGTGTGTGTATATATATATACCTTACTCTCACCAAACTTGCATGTGTTTGATGCAAAAAAACAACAACAACAATGCAGGAATATTGTGAAATATTACTACAATTTATTAATTTTATATATATAATATATATATATAATAATGAAGAAAATGTACTGTAAGTAACATTGTTATTTAGTTGCTATTGAGTGGTTATTGGTATTTTGTTGTGCTGTTTGTGTGTTTTTTTTTTTGGGGGGGGGGGGGGGGGGGGGGTTGTGGCTTAATTGTGATAGGACAGTGGACAGTCAAGTGGGAGAGAGAGAGTGCAGCAGGTTTGGTAAGGTCCTCAAGCTAGGATTCGAACTCGGGACACCTGTAGCTCAACACTGCTCTATGTCAAAACGTTGCCCAAAAGGCTATCGGCGCCGATGTTGTACTGTCTCTTAAGCATTGCATGGTGGTTAATAAGGTGTTCTGGGTGGTTTTTAAGTGGTTACTTACTGGCCTAAGTCAAAAGAACTCAAGAGGTGTATAAATATGGCTCAGGTACCAATGTCAAAGTAAAGAAATTATTAGTAAGATTGCTTAAGTAATAGCACATATACACTACTCCTTAACAAGCAGGCAGCAAAATTTGATGTATCATTTACACCTGAAGCACAAAAGATCAAACATCACTGAATTTTTATCCTGTGTTTAGGAGTTTTGTTAAAATCCCTAAATGTCCAATAGTAATTTTGATGATTTAAGTGCGGAGTTCAACTTAAAAATGCTTAGGAGTGCAATATAAAGCACTGAACAAATATTTTGTTACACCCAGTTCTTACATCATAGGAAAATCCAAACATGTGTTCAGAACCCCTCGACCGCTCTACAAGATTGTCCAATCAGTTCTACACTAACAAAAGCTAATAATACAGTAGATCTCCAGATATTAGATGGGTTTATGAATGTAAATGTCTCTTGATAATGTAATTCAAGACTTTAAATAGAGATACAGAATGGCTAATGCTTCAGTCATGTATGTGCAGTTTTCAGATCATAAGGGCTAATCAGAGAGTGTATTGAAGTGCCACAGGGTTGTAACATAACACCATTGAACGGTTGCATCATTCAAATGAGCTCAAAGTCCTGTTTTAAAGAGCTGTTTTGAAAGAGATAATAAGAAATGTGTGTAATTGGATCAAATAAGTCTGTTATTTTAGCATTACAAACTAACTTTATTTACATTTTTATCACATGTTTGGAATATTGCATAAAAGATTTGTGAATAAAGCAATATAAAGCAAGTGTTTACAGGGTAAAAAAAGGTCACTTGCTGATGAACTAGCACAAAATATCTGCAATAAAACTGAAATTTACTGCAGTCGAGAAAAAACAAACAAACCTGTGGCTCTTTTTCATACATCGCAATAAACTCTGTCATGTTATTTTGCATTTGGAAATGTACAGTATGTTTGGTGTTTGTGAACACAATCGTGTGAGAGAGTTCTGGGAGAGACCAGAACCAAACCAAGTAATTTTGATGACAGACTTTGGCTCAGAATGATCAAACAAAGATTTGAGATGTTGTGCATTGAAATTGGTCTTCTAGTTAGTCAAGTTGTCCAATCGCATCGACTGTTGAGACAAAATCACAAAATCAAGTGTTTGCTGCGCATCAAAGGATTTATTTGTTAAATATGCTTCCATTGTAGTTTTAAGTGCATACACTTTTCATGCACATTTTTAGAATTTATATGCATCTTTGCATTTCTTTCAAGTATATTTCTTATGCAATGTCCCAGATTTGCATAAAAATAGGTGAATGTGCTATTAACTGACAAAAAGCTTCCAAGAATTGTTGCATTGTTACATCCAAAACTACACAATGTTAATCTGACATTGTTCATATCATAATATAAACAGTGACAAAATTCTGTGTGGTTTTTGCATGAACTTTCCCTTTAAGTGGAATTTGTAAACAAACTGTAGTTCAGAATGGGTCCTATACCATAAGGTACACTATACCCACTATAAGCTTCTTTTAATCTTATCCAACCAGCATTTCTGTCAGATTGTTTTGTTTAAACATTGTAAAAAGGTTGCCCTTTCGCAATAGAACTTGCCCGTATGTGCTTGCACACACACACACCCACACATAAGTAACCACACAGGTTCTAAGAAGGCACACGTGAAAGCGTCCAAGAATAAACATCAGCATGTATCACTGACTCAGATCAGTGAATACATATATGCTTAGCGCTCAAGTAAATGGTCGAGTGAGTGTGACAGTGAATGAGGGAGAGAGAGCCTGCAATCAAGCACAGTTTAGCAGTGGGAAGGGTCACAGTGTGAACGGGAGGGGAAGAGAGAGAGAGAGAGAGAGAGAGAGAGAGAGAGAGAGAAAAGAAACATCTCCCATCTGTGAGTTTATTGTCCTTACAGTGCAAGAAAGGCAGGCAACAGAGAAGCAGGCTGTATGATGAGTTCAAGAGGGATTTTTACAGATGGGATGCGCTCCCTGCAGGAGATGTCAACCCTGTGACTTCCTTCATTAATGATCCTCTCTGATCTTTGAGGTTCCCGCTCAGAGCACGCTTTTCCACCTGTGGAGTCTGTTTCCAGAGTTTCTCTCCCTTCGCAGACGGACAGAAACAATTGGAGAACATGTCAGAGCTCAGCTCCAAAAAACAAGGATTTAAAAAATGCCGGAGTGCCACTTTCAGCATTGATGGCTTCAGCTTCACTATTGGTAAGAACAGCTGGTCAGGTATGTGTGGGTGGATGTGTGTTTCTGTGTAGGCTACAGCACAGATTTTTTTTTTTTTTTTTTTGTATGAGTGAACATGGTGCTACTGCAAGTTCCTTTGTGCTTCTGAATCCATTAATTAGTCTGTTTAGTTTGTGAAAACCCATTTTTTTGGTTCACCTCAAGCAAATGTAAATCTCAACATGACACGAGGGTTTACTTTGTTATATTATTTTTAAGGGTCCCAGAGACCTCAATGCTGTATATTAATAATCATAATAATAATAAATGACACTAAATAATATTAATTATTTTTATTACTAATAATATAATTTTATCTGTTTATTATTAATTATTATTGGTATTATTTTAGTGAATTATATTATTATGAATAATAATATATTTTATTATTTTAACTAAATAAATGTTGATAAAATATTGCATGCACAATAATAGTAGTATTTATTATAATAATTCATCATAACCAAAACTACAATAATTGTAGTTTATTACGATAATGATTATTAATTTATATTCTTTTAATATCAAATCAGAGTTGAAATATATTATTGCTGCTTTGTTTCATGCATTTACGAAACAGTGACCGACTTTTATCTAATATAGTATTGTTGTTTATGTTATACTATTGTTACTCTATGTTTTAATTCAGTTTGAGCAAAATAAATAAATAAAAAACATTCCAAAAAATTCAATAAATCCAAATCAGAAATTCTTACTATGTGAAATCCATTGCAATGAAACATATTTTAGTTTTTTGGAGGTTTCTGAAACCCCAGATATTTAGAAGGACGTGTTTTGAATCTTGTCAACACATTTATAGTCACTTTTCATACGATTATAAAAGTCGTTAAAGGGATAGTTCACCTAAGAATGAAAATTTGATGTTTATCTGCTAACCCCCCGGGTATCCAAGATGTCATTTCATTTAGCCATTTAGTCATTTAGCAGACACTTTTATCCAAAGCAACTTACTTATGAAGACAATGGAAGCAATAAAAAAACAACAACAACAAAAGAGCAATGATATATAAGATATATAAGATATATATATATTATAGATATATAAGGGCTGCAAGTATCATGAAAGACTTCTTTCACCCTGCCAATAGACTATTTGACCCTCTTCCTTCAGGTAGGAGGCTGCGCAGCATCAGAGCTAGGACATCAAGGTTAAAAAACAGTTTCTATCCAGAAGCCGTGAGACTTTTTAATATTGACAACTACAGAATTGATGAACTGAACTTGCTGTCCTAAATTAGATTGCACTAACTTTATTACTATGCTGCTAATTTTTAAGGGTTTTTAGTGTGTGGAGAGACTGTACCCATATATTAACATGGGCTTGTATTATTTGTTATTGTATCTATTGTATTTATTGATGAGTGAGTAGTTAGTTATTTATTATGAATGGTTTTAACCGGGCCTCAGTGTCTAATTTCGTTCCAGCTCATGTACATGTTTTGGAATGACAATAAAATCCTTTACCTTTACCTTAAGATGTAAGTGACTTAGTTTCTTTAGTATAACACAAACCGAGATTTTAAGCTCAAACTGTTGCAGTTTATCACACGTATAATAAGTAAATGGGAATCACGCCTAAAACATACAATAAAAAATCAAATAAAAACATACCAAAAAAAGAACAATTAAATTTATTTGATTTTTTACCTCTGGTTCACCAAGTGTTCCGAACTGTTAGAACTCTCCTGTGTTTGTTACCACCAGCAGGCTCATGAGGTTTCTTCTTTTTCTTGCTTTAAGGCTGATCGCAGACTTATAAGTGCATTACCGCCACCTATCTCTCAAATGGACCATTGACACTCAATCTAGAATCTCAATTAGGAGTGTCAATGGTCCACTTGAGAGATGCACTTATAAGTCTGTGATCCACTGTAAAGCAAGAAGAAGAAGAAGCTTCATGTGCCTGCTGGTAAGAACCAAGCGGTAACCTCCCGCTCTCTCTCGTGAAGCCAACAAATTAATCAACTGGCCGCTTAAAATTTCAAAATTTACAGCATAAAAAAACATGTTTACAGCCTGATTCAAAAAATAATAACGGCTTCAAAAATGCTCTTCAGAAGTCTACGGGTGACGTTACGGACACTACGTTGTAAGGGAAACAGGTCAATTTAGCTCAAAGGGAATCATTTAAGATTTTAAAGGGAATTTGAACAGAATCACTGTTTCACGGCTGTTCACGGAGACGCGCCTGCGGTTCAGTGAACGAGCCGTTTAACATCAAATCTGCGCTGGATACTAATATCCAAACTATAGTGAAAACACTATCAATTAGCACAGTAGCAAGATCGGCAGTTTAAGACATTAACTTGTAAGCACAAAACACAAGATACTTCTCTTTTCAATATGAATAAGGCTTTATTAGATAAATATAAGACATATAAACTAATC
This sequence comes from Carassius gibelio, assembly GCF_023724105.1. Taxonomy (NCBI): domain Eukaryota; kingdom Metazoa; phylum Chordata; class Actinopteri; order Cypriniformes; family Cyprinidae; genus Carassius; species Carassius gibelio. The sequence continues at coordinate 5,203,542 of NC_068419.1, read as the reverse complement.
TAACACATAAACGCACGCACTCACACATTCACACAAGTTGCAGGAAGATCAAAAATTAGGAAAAGATGAGTTTAAGAGAATGGAAATATGGAATTCCGAGTTAACAGCAATACATTAAATTGCATAGACATGAACAACCATCAATCACGTAATTAGCCCTTGCATTGAGTTCCTCAATGTGACTAAAATTATATTAGATACACCAGCACAACAAATATCTGGGGATACGTTGCCTTCGTTTCCTGTGAAAGGGACTCCCGTTGAAAGGGGTATCCCGGTGTCGCTGATTGGCTGGAAGTTCAGTAGTGAAGTGACGTCTAGGGAAGCCCATGGTTGTTGGGCGTTGGCTGAAAGTGCAGAGTCGTGTGCGCTGGTCGAAGTTGAACGGGCATCCGAGGTCAGGCATCAGAGACTCGACGTTACAAAACTTAACTCAGAACATGAAACTCTCAAACGGAAAAGAAAAGAAATAAAGTTTGACGAGACTAGGTTGTGTTCCTTCTCATCGTGGCATAGTAGCAGCAGGCAGGCACGCTGGAACCACACTCAAAGAACAATGATGACTAACCGCATGGCTAGATGCTACAAGCTAAAGCTAGGTAGCAAAGCTACAAGCTAAAAGCTAAGAGCAGGCATGACTGATAGCACGAGCAAGGCTGGAACTAAAAGCCGACATGGCTAATAGCAGCAGCTAGGGACTAAAAGCAAGGCATGACTGATAGCACAAGCAATGCTAGAACTAAAAGCAAAATTTCATGGGGTCCAAAGTATTTAAACTTCCTTGTTGGCCACCCCTCAAATGTTGCCTTGACCAATCAGATATGGTCTTGGGTCTGGGGTATCATAAATCATTTGTTTATCTTACCAAGCATGTGGTTTTTGCCTCACAGGGTCTAATTTTGGACATGATTCCTATAACATGATTATGATATAATTTACAAATAAATGATTGTCAGGATAACATCAAGCAAGAAAATTTGATTATATTACTACTAGACATGACTATGTATCCTATAGTTATCAAAAGACATACACAATAAGTGATTATACATGATAGTCAAATGTGTGGGTTACACATAAATGAATATGGAGTTAAGCAATGGAACGATTCATTTATAAGTCTTTTTGAGTTCATTCTAGTCCATATATAATGTACAAAAAGCAGTTTCTTTGCCATTCTCTGGCAAAGGGACTTTTCTGTGAAGACAAAGGTTTAAAGCCCTTCCCCCTTAGGAATTTCAGTCTGGTTCTGCTGGCTGGGGGGAAGTCAATGCAAGTATTTAACTTGATCTCCTGGGTTTACATGTGATGTCCAGCGTTGCATTTCAATCACGAACAATAAATTTGACAATCTTTTCTTCGAATTAAAATTGTCAATAATTGTTCTATTGGTGTTAATGTTGAAAGCTGTTGTGTGAACAAGTTGGTTGGTTGGTTATCTTGCTTGGTTCTTGTGGCACTAGAACTGATTTATGACTTCCTGAGGAGTTCGGCTCTCGTTTCAATGCACACAGCTCTGATAGACTCTTTAATTTGTCTGGTTCGACTCATTTCTGCTACAACGTCCATGTTTTTATACAGTCTATGGAAAGAACGCGCACCGGAGAGTTCTAACAGTTCAGACATTGTGTGAACCAGAGGTAAAAATGAAATAAATACTTTTTATTTTTATTTTGGGGTGAACTAGCCCTTTAACTGTCAACCAGATAAGTCTCTTCTATTTATCAAATGGTCTCTCAGACCCTAATAGAGCATGTGGGTTAAATTAGCATATGTATGCTCTAAATTTTGGTGTTTATGTATATGTGAAGGTTTTATTAAAGGGTTTAGAAATGTCTCAATGAGTCAGTCACTGATCATAACACAAGCAAAAGGGTTTAGTAAATTTGCATCAAGACAGCTTGAGATCGCTTTCCTTGCATGCAAACTCTATTTTCTGTTGTGTCATAGTAACATGAATGCAACAAAGTGATTATGTCTCTTTCAGTCTCTCTGGGTTGCTCTGAGTCGCCTGAGTACAATTAGATTACATAAGAAACAACTTTTTTTTGGTTCAAAATGAGTCACAGTGTTCTGTGTTCTCCGAGAAGCGTGAAGTCTTTTATTGCCCTGTCAGATGATGAGGGACGCAACATCAGGACGTTGATGTTTCTGACAGGGTTAGTCGATTCAGGCAGGCGCTGAACAAAGAGAGCTCGAACGGCAAAGTGACATGACAGTCGTTGGGGCAGAGCATTGGATGGTGGTAATTATACTCCTAAAAGGTCAAGGGCTTATATAACATACCACAATCAGGAGATGAAGAAGTGGAGAAACCATAACTGTGCTCAAATCAAAGGTATCAGGTGGAAAACATAGTCATGTGTTCATTCCGATTCCTTTTGTGACTTCTGTCCTGTCAGATTAATTCTGTTTGATGGGATGATTTCTCGCGGGAATCTGTGTTTATCACTAAACCGAAACCCACACAAACAGTCACGCTTGTAAATCGCTCTGGACTGATGATAAGGGTGTTCTCCTGTGGATCTCCCATGCTACCTTTGCGATTACCGTCTCCATGGTCACCACCAAAGACAGGATGTGATGTCATGACCTAGTGATTCTTGCCTCTCCTGACAAACAACCCGAACACATTTGTTTCCCCATAGTGCTGCCTGTTTGTGTGTGTGTGTGTGTGCTCTTGTTTTTGTGACATATCAGGACACAACTTGACATGGGTATGACACAGGTATTACAAGGAGAGGGTGATTTATGAGCACATAACCCATGCCCCCATTTTTCAAAACGCTTAAAAATCATACAGAATGAGTTTTTTTGAGAAAGTAAAAAAGCAAAAAGTTTGCTGTGAGTGTTAGGGTTAGGTGTAGGGTTGGTGAAGGGCGATAGAATATACAGTTTGTACAGCATAAAAACCATTACACCTATGGGATGTCCCCACTTTTCACAAAAACAAATGTCTCATTAGAGCACCTGTTGAGGAGTCATTAAGACTTCTGGGGCAGATGCAGAGGAGTCCCTAAATAAGGACCCCAAAGCTATGTGTTGGTAATAATAATAGTTGTTTTATAATAATAGTTATTTAATTTAGTAAAAATAATAGTTATTTCTTTCATATTTGTGTATGTATGTGTTTTTTTTTAAATAAAAATGTTGTATTAGAAATATGAATGAATTACTTTATAATTATTAATAATTATATATATATATACACACACACACACATACACATGCACACATAATATTAAACAATATTAATATTATATTATACATATGATTAATTAATATATTAATAATATGTATATTCTTTTTATAATTGTATCAATTATAATACAACAATTCAAATTTATTTATAAACTTATTTATGAATGCATTTATATTATTTTTCTAAAATAATTGTGTTAATGTATTCTTTATAATATTTATGATATAGCCAGTATTATTAATAAAATATTTATATGATAAATCTATATATATATATATATATATATATATATATATAGATATAGATATAGATATAGATATAGATATAATAAAAGACGTATATAATCTATAGGTGGCATATCTAATCTATCTATAATCTATTATCTAATGTAGAACACTAGTGTGTGTGTGTGTGTGTGTGTGTGTATAAGTCATTATATAATTATATAATAATAAGATAATCAATATTTTACACTAGTAATTTTTATGATTTATTTACACACATACATATATACATATGGAGACCTGTATGTACTGTAATGGAGATCCAGAGGGGTGGATTGAATGGAGAAAGGGGTCTCTGCTGCTTACCTGGCAGGGGAGCTGTGGGTGATAGCGTGCGCCTCTCACTGAGGGACTTTCTGTCGTCAGCACATTAGAGTAGTAGTGTGAGCTGCCCAGAGGGAGTCATTATCACTAATGAAGAGACCTTCCTCTTCTCCTGAGTACAGACTCGTTGGACACTCAGCAGCCTGACAAACTCACTGTGTTAAAGGCTCCTCTCTGATTTCCCTCTCATTACCCCTGTGCCCCCCGCGGACCGGCAGTGCCCACTTAACAACCTCACGTCTCTCTCTCTCTCTGTCTTTTTTCATGTAATGGTTCTTTCTTTCAGCTCTTTTATTCACCTGTGTGATTCTCAGTGGTTCATCATTTCTCTGTCTTTCTTACTATCTTCCATGCCTTTAAATGGCTATTTATGTTCAGCTTCAAAAAAAATAAAAAAAATCCCTATAGCACCAGGGTTGATGTTGTTACCTAAAATTTATTGTAATAAAGCTGAAATAAAATATATTAGATAAAAAATAAACTAAACTTATAAAAATGCAAAAATACTAAGAATTCAACTACATTTAAAATGCACTGAAAATATAAAGACTATGAAATATTCATAAAAATGAATTGGAGTTCATTTTAATGTATCAAAAATGTAATACAAATCAAATTTATTTTATAAATTTTTATTGAAAAATAATTTTCAAACTTTTCTTCAGTCTTAAAGTTGCATTACACTTTCATAAAATTATTTCTGTTATTTTCAAATAGAATTTGTATAGGGATTGAATTAGGCTATAGTATTATGATGGTAGCACTATTAACAGAAAAGTTCAAACTAAGTTAATATATTTTTTTTTCTTTTTATTAGGAATATGAATCTTTGTATATGTTCAATAAATTTATAAATTCAATGTGTATTTAACCCGCTTTTGTTTAGAATTTTTCTTCAGAACTGAAGTTTTGAATCTTAAAAAAATTCTCTCTCATATCTGAATCATTTAACAAACGATTCACAATTTGGTTCAAATGAATCATTAAAAACGTTAGGTTATGCATGCATACCACTGTTCCCAGAAGGAGGATTAGAGGTAGATACAACACATGACAGTGGGATATCGCGAGACATATTCACGCTGAAGGTTTCTTCAACAGATGGCGCAAGAGCGCGGTATCACAGAGTCAAGTGTTGTACTCTTACTGTCTATGGTTGTACTGAGTGAACCGACTAAATGGGAATGACCAATTACTCACGAATCAGACGCCACTAATTCACATGTTCAGAGTCGAAGCTGCTAATAAGATTTGTCTTCTGAATTATTATTAGGTTTTCTAAACCTCTTATGGATTTGGTTTGCAGCAAGCAGTTGTTATTAATGAGTGTCGTGAGGTGGCCTGCAGGGGGAGCTGTTCGCTCAGTTTTTACAGCAGTGCACTTTCTCTGTGTAAACAACACAGCTGCAAATTGCGTCTTTGACCTCATACGGCCTCTTCTACTCATCAATCCTGAGGCTGTTTGACAATTTTACTGCTCAGAAACGTAAAAGCCATTGCACAGTTTAAAAAGGATTTACTTTTCTTTTTTTTTAAGTAAAAACTCTTAATGTAAACACAGAAAAACTGCTTGGTTTGGTGTCCTTTCAGCAGCTGACAGCCATTAAACCAGAGCAGGATTAATGTCTGCATTTATAGAGAATGAAGGAGGACTGTGGTATCACACACGTCACACACATTCATCTGTGACCTTCATTTTTGTATTCACTATAAATCAGACCGCACACATCTGCGGCATTTTCCCCTCCTCTGTTCTGTAGAAAACTATTTTGTTTCTCTTTCATAGATTCAGAGATGATTTCAGTTATGTTTCATGTAAGTATCAACTCTGTTTTCAATTGTTTATTGTAAAATAAGAGGTGAAGTCAATCTAATAGTTGTTATATAGGTAATGAATATGGATGGCATAGCCAGATGTTTTGGACTTTAAAGGCAGGGTAGGTAAAAAATATATAAAAATTTTTTTTCCAAATTTGTTTAAACTTTATTTATATATCAATACATAATTAAAATGTAAGTACTCTCAAAAAGAAAGTATAAAAAACGAGTGTCTGTAGACCTCTCACGACTGTTTTAAAGACAGCTCATTATTTCCATTCACTCCACCCCCTCCCTTCTGGGCTCCTTCCAAAGCCACGCTACAGCTATCATCTTCAGCTAGGCCTATAGATTATTTATCGTCTCTACTACGGCTCGCTAAGTAATGTTATGTTAGCTATATTATGCAGCTACGTGTGCTAATGACACATGCTTCATGAAAAAATAAACAAAAAAATACGTATGATCAAAATACAAAAATAAAGATGTACCTGTCCAGCAGAAATAAAGCCATCAAGGAGTCACTTTTCAGCCCCTTAAGTTCCCTCAGTTCTCGCATCGCTGGAAAGCCACGCCGATATTAACTCACGTTTTTTTCTTTGTTTATCCAAAGACTTATTGTTCATTGCCTTTTCTTGTACTGTTACTGTCTTCCTTTTTTTTGCCTGGTTTGCCTTCACTAACTGCATAGGCCGGTACTGTGAATTTTGCTTGCTGTTTCTCTACAATTGTTTTGGTATTCCTAGGATCCGTGCCTCTTGAATTCCTCAAATCAAACGTACGCGCGCAAGTGGGCAGGTCATGTGTGGCAAAAGTGTGGTTGCCATGGTTGCGAGAGAGTGACAGTTGCCTAAGCCAATCCTATGTTTCGTGCCGAATGGAAATAATGAGCTGTGTTTAATACAGATTAAATGGTCTAGAGTCACTCGATTTTTATACTCTTTTTATCAGAGTACATACATTTTAATTATGCATTGATATATATAGAAAGTTTAAACGAATTTGGAAGAAAGTTGTTTATAAATTTTTTACCTACCCTGCCTTTAATGGGAAATGTTGAGTTCACATAGAAATTCCAGACATTTGCAGACTTTAGCATCTGAGCAAAGTTTGAGACATTGTGAGATCTCATATAAATCCCTTGAGGCATGTGAGATTACTAGATTATGTTTCTTATGAGAAGCCTTTGATTTGAAGCAGACTTCGGGAGTTTCAGTTAGTTATGTTTAGGAAAAACAACAGAGATTTAATTTATGATTTATCTTTCCAAAAGAATTCCTTTTCTCCTCATTTCTCATTCTCATCTGCCAGTATGGGAGCCAATTTCTGCCACTGAATAAAAAATAAAGAAAGGTAATTGCGACTTTTTATCAAACATATATACTCACAATTGCATGCAATAATGTCAGAATTGAGAGTTTCTGCCCTGCTATTCTGGCTTTATATCTTGTGATTCTGACTTTATAACTCGCAATTGTGTTTTGATCACTCGATTCCGAGAAAGAAAAGTTGGAATTGTGAGATGAGTCACAATTACGTTTATATATTTTTTATTCAGTGGCTTCCATACTCTATCATTTTTGACAAATGGCAAAATACTTAAATATTCCACTCTTGTATTGTGTATATATCTATACATTTACTCTACTGTTATTGTATTACCATATCCTTTGCATATTCATGAGCGATATGCAAATGTCAAACTGAGTGTAATCATTTATGCTTAATTTTAATGCACGGTGCAGGAATGTGTATCAGGTAAACAACATAAACAACAGCATTGATTTAGAAGTAATTTTCGTACTTTCATGACCGATTCTGAAAAAAGCTTGAGATTTGTGGCGAGAAAAATGATTTCTGGTGAGTCATCATGATTGTTGAAGAAAGGTCTACACGTTTCGTTCTTTCTCTCCACAGTGGCGAATGAAACCGGAGAGAGCAGTGCGAGACCTCTGGCACGATTCGCACGTGAGTATGTGGAATCAAATTGCAACTTTGTTGTTGACTTCCCTTTTACTTTAAAATTGTTTCCTGCCTCAGTGAGAAAACATGTATGAGGGTGACACACAAAAGTTCACAGTCTCCATTGATCAAACACACTCATCTGTAATCATAACAGCAGTGAGAGGTGTTAGAAATCATCCAGGTTGTCTCTAAAAGTATGCAACCTGCATCCTGCCATCTTTGCCAACAGGCACTCAGTAATGGAAATATTTATTCAACCCAGTCACTTAAGCATTAACATCATGTGACTAACCAGCTACACCTTTACCCCATTGACTGCATGTTTGCAAAACAGGAAACAGGCAAGAATTGTTTATCTGCCTTTGTCTTTCTACCTCTATTTCTCTCTCTGCCCTGGTCTTGCATTCTGTCATCTGCACCCCTCTGAGCTTTTGATCTCTGATTGTTGCATCAGGTTCCAAGTCCCAGAATGCTTTGTGGAACGCCATCACAGCAGGCATCGGGATCAAGGACAAAGACAAGCGGGGTATCCTGATTGACCCGCGGAGCCCGGAGGAGATTCTAGCTGATGACCTGCCCTCTGTCGAAAGTCCTGATGCCATGGAGAAGACCGCCATTAGGTTTGGAGGGAATCACACACTCACTCACTCACACCTCCATCAATCAGTACGGGCCGATATCTGCTCTCGATCAATCAATGCTGGTTCTGCGTTAACTGCTTTCGTGAAATTCTTTACCAGCTGTTATCTAAAAGCACTTTAAAGTGAAGCTTGGTGAATGGTCATGCTCTGTTAGCAGGAATTATGCAGTGATTATGTCACATAAAGTGCTTTGTGCATGTGTTTTACACTCATATGCACAGCTGGCAGGCCTAGATAGGATTATTGATTTGTTTAGGAGCAATGGTGTCAAACCAACACTTCTATTACAGATCACAGCAGGCTTCTCACTGCTGAAAGGCCACGCTCTCAAAAATGAAGGTTCCAGCTGGAGTTAAAGGCTTTTAGGTCAAAAAAACCATAGGAGAACATATTTAAACCCTGCTAAGAAGTTTCACAATCTAGTTATTTAGTAGACCTTCTGTTTCCTTTAAGAGCTAAAGAACCAATATGATGATAGGAGAACCTTAAAATGTAATTTATATACTTATCAAAAAACTATTATTGGTATAGGTTTCAAATTTAGGTTTTGACTGCTACGAACCTATTTGTTTTGTTGTTTTTGTTTTTGGTTTCCAAAAGCACTTTTTTTCCACTATAAAGAACCTTTTGTGGAATGAAAAAGTTCCAAAGATGTTTAAAGTTTTTCATGAAACTATATATGTGAGAGCATATGGCGACTCAGGAAACCTATACAGGAAATGGCTCATGAAAAGAAGTGGCCTTACAGTTTATTTTTATAAGTGCTCTGCCTGTCACCAGATTGTGGTGTCATTCTTGAAAATCATATTTTATAGAAAAAATTGTGTGGATTGGCTAAAGTATAGGCTTTTCACGCCTGTATTTAGTCAAAAGGCCTTGTATTTTCAGAATTTTGTAATCTGAAGCATGCGATGTAATACAAGTTCAGGTTTTACAATATAATTTATTCCTTTGATGACAAAGTTGAATCTTTAGCATCCATTACTCCACTGTCACATGACTTCAGATGTCATTTAATATGCTAGTTTGGTGCTCAATTAACATTTATGTTATTATCAGTGTAGAAAACAATTTATTATAAACAATTATTATCATTATTATTATTTTTGTGTTACTTTTCAGGATTTCACAGCATCTATTTAAAAAAATATATGCATTTTTTTTTAACAATGAAAAAGTCTTTACTATGACCATTAAACAATGTAATGCATCATTGCTAAAAATAAAAAAGTTTTTTATGAAATATGCAAGATAGCATACGTCTGTCTAAACTATGTATTTCTTGGCCAAACTCATTATTTTATTTTATTTTATTCAAATCACATTCAGTACCTAAACTTTAACATTTGTTAGTAAGGATGTACATTTTTCAGCGTCTTAAACCGTCAGTAAACCATCCTAATCCATACCAATCTTAATGTATGCCGAACAGATTTCACACAAACGTCAGACACATAAATCCCATCATTGTGGCATTCTGAAAGGGAACGGCAGGAAAATGAATGATGAAACTGAATGATATTTGGACTCAGCTGTATGCTGGTGCGACCGGCTGTGTTAAACAGGGAGACTCCAGTAGACTGTGATGTTCTGTATAGTGAGCGGCTCCTCATTAATCACCCTGTGTGAGGAAGGGAGGGGAGAACCGCATGGCATTAGTCCTGACGTCAGCACCAGGCACCGGCTGCTATAAATATCCACCGTATAACTGTGCTCCAGTGAATCCTTAATGTTCTATTAGTGTGTTATTGTGCGCTTGGGCAGCTCGAGGGGGCATATTCGGCAGGTCCTGTGAGGGGTTGCAGGTGAGAGAACCCCCCTCCTAGCTGAGAAGTAACCAGTCTGAACATGGCATGTTGGGATGGCAGAATGTGGCATGCCAAAACCTGCCTACTTGTCATCAGATGTCCCACAGAGAGAGTTTAACCCTTCACCAGCGAGACAGAGTCAATGGACAAACAGAATGACCGAAATAAAGAATTAAAAATAGTTTTTTTTCATAGTGATCATGACTGAAGTAGCACAATATAAGTAGCATAAATGTCTCATGCACTATATGCTAAGTATATACTATATTGGACCATATTAAATTAGACATCAGTGTATTATAATTCACTAATAATGGTGTCCTTTACTTGAACTTGAGAAACATATCAGTCCAAATCATGATGCATGAAGCAGGTCTTTTCAACGTTTTTTTTTTTTTTTGTTTTTTGTTTTTTTTATAGAGTAGCGTGAATGACTTGTGCACTACTAAGTCCTCTAAAGTACTAAGTGAAATTAAATGTACAATATTTTATCAATAATGTTTTATCCAATAATGTTTTTAATTTAACATTTTGGGGTTATAAGGGAATATAAATAATACGTAATAGTGATTCATTTAAAACCATTAAAGATTTTTTGAGCATAGACCTCAAATGAAATGACCAACTTAAACTGTCATGAATCTTGAATGCTTTGAATCGCAGACTTAAGTTTGATCTCTTTTTAAAGAAGACACTTGGCAGATTATAAAAGAGAAATTAAATTTATTTTACATTTCTAAATGTATTATTTTAAAATGTTCACAAAAATAAAATTTTATATGAAATGCATATTTTCTAAATCATGCATTACACTGCATTAAAAAACAAAGGTATAAGTCTAAAGAAGTTGTTCCAAATTGGAGGTTGATCTCTTAAAAAATGAGCTTTCAGTAAGATTTTGTTTTGCCGCAGTACCATTGGATGAAGTTTGCTTCCCATTCGTTTCCAAAACAAGTGTAAATATTTTTTTCAAGACCTTTTACACTTTTGTATGACCAAGAATTTTGTGTGTGCACAAAGCAAGTGCCAATAGGAAGTTTTGTACCATTCCAATGAAGTAAAAAAACAAAAAAACTAAAACATTTAAAGATGTCCGAACATCACTGAAGGATTAAGTAAACTAATCAGACTCATCAGTATCTCTGGTTAAACTCACTGATCCTATTAACTGGATGCAAAGGTTTTTGAATGAATACACCTGGAATATAGTGTACGAGTCGAATTTGCTGTTAATGTACTTGGTGAAATATTGATTTAAGTCAAAGACACATTTAGACAATGGAATTTGTGGAATTGTGCTTGTTCCAGGCTGATGAGTTGTGTGTGCACTGTGCACTTAATTAAAAAGGCAAGTAAAGTAATGCAGCTTTAAGTGAGGTTGGAGAGGACCAGTCTGATCTTATGTTAAGCAGAGGTCTGTGGGTTTTCTTCCCCCCAGGGTAAGATATTAAGATTGGCAGGACTGCTCTTCCATTAGTCTTATCTAGAAATTGTGTGACTAAAGAGTTGAACTGATTCAGTGTGACCCTCAAAGATTGGAATGTCAGCCACATTTATTATTCTAATTTACTAAGAGGTGACTTTAACTCTATGACAGACACGTTCACCTTTACACGGCCTGTCCAGAAATACTGCACATCCTGGAAATTTCTCTATGGTTTTAAGATAGCTTCTTGATTTGGTTCTTTTTGACATTTATGTCACTTGAAAGCTCAAATCTCTTGTGCTGTGATTGTTTTTTTATGAAGAAAATAATAAGTTTACAATAAAGGCAGACAAGTTACACTGAATTTTTATGCTTAAAATTAAAAATGTGTTATGGAAAACAATTGCAAAAAAATTGTGAATGTGGATTTTAACATATCTTAATGCAATTACTTAAAATCATTGATATTCCTGCCCCCAAACTTACAAAATGTATTCATATTTATAATATTAAAAGATATAATACGGCTTCAGTTTTTCATTCAATGCAAGTCTGTGTGGTTTGTTAAACCGGACAAAAATCTAGTAGATTATACATTTTGAACATTTGGACAAGTAATAAAACAGCTCTTTAATATGAATCCATGTTATTTATGTATGTAACATGAACAATGCATGACAAGTTATGGTGAATTTTAATATTTAAAAATAAGTAATTTCCAAAAGCAATTGCTAAAAATTCTAATTGGAATTTATAACATTTTTATTTATTTATTTTTATTATTATTCATTTAATTTTTATTTCACTTGTCCTCATTTGTAAGTTGCTTTGGATAAAAGCATCTACTAAATTACAATGTAAATGTATTTAACCTGATAACTGTCACTCACGTTTTTGAAGATAGACTTGAATGTGCATGATACAAACCTAAATTTGTATAATTCATGACTGAAAACATTTTGTAACATGATTTTGATGTACCATTTACATGGTAATGCAATGTCTGATTTTAAAATGGGTTTTGAAGGATGAATTTTGAGATTTTATGTTTTCAAGTGATATATAACATCTGATGATTTCTAAAATGTGATAGAGAAAAAGGCAACGAGGAAATCTTTTTTTTTAAACAAGGGTCAAAGCTCCTTTTGTAATGTAGGTTTCTGAGGGTGCACTCTTGTCATAAATTCATCTATTACTTTTCCTACATAATTTTTTACAAAAGATATTGGTAAAATATATATTTGGGAGTCTTAGACCTTTCCAACGATATATAGTTTGTCAAGATTAGATTAGATTTGATTGTAATATAGTATAGTCAACGTAGGCGTCCCGTATACGGGACGGGGTGACATTTAACAGGTTAAATGCTATTGAAAAAAAAAAACTGTGCAACTGAGCCAATAAATAAAATTAAAATATATTAAAATATATATAAAGAAATTGTTGATAAAAAATGAATAAAACTACTTTTTAAGATTAATTGAATGGATTATTACCAGATTAGTTGCTTATCAAAATAACGTTTAATCGCAACTCTTTCTTGACTATCTGTAGATTTTCACTTGCTTGGAAGACAGACTGCAGTCATGCATCTATGAATCTTTCCATTCTAATGGTGCTGTTCGGTAGCATTCATTTCTCGCTCAATTCTTTCTTTCTCTATCTCTTATTCTTTCTCCCTCTTTCCTCTGGAGTAAATTCATGTGTAACACAGCAGGCTGAGGTTCATCTCCTCTGAATGAACTCATTACGTCTGAGGTGCGAGGCGCAGCAGGATTGTTTCAGAAGAGCGTCTGTCTCTCCTTACATCAGCTGTTCCTGATGCTTCTCATGACTTATGGAAGATTTGACCTTTGCACGCCTCCGATCTTTAGCCGGGGCTTGTGGGAGCGTACACAGGTGGACATCCCATTCTCATTTTGCCCAAACGGCGAGTTTTTCTTTCGATTATCATTTCTCTTTTAGCCCCAGCTTTCTGCCGGCTTTCTGATAGGTCTGTAGCAGGCAGAGCTCATTTTAGTGGAGAAACCTAATTTTCCAGTTGAGTGCAGCCCTGTTGAGTAGAATGAACTGAGTGAATGAAAGCAAGATTGAGCGGGATCTTACAGGAACACAGGGAAACAGGGCAGGTGCCAGTCAGGCAACACTTTAGTCCAGCTGTGATTGGAGTTAAAGCTTAAATGTAAAACAGTTAAATGCAGCATTAAAGGGAAAGTTTGTGGAAAAATTAACATGCAGCCATCATTTATTTAACCACAGACAGAAAATTAGTAAAATTTCATTTTTAATATTCATATATCCCTTTAACTATGGAAGCCAGTTTCCACCCTAAATAAAAAAGGTAATTGTGAGTTTTTTTATCATATAATTCTGACTATTTTTCTTGCAATTGTGAGTTTACACATCAGATTTAGAATTTTAGGAAAAAACACACAATTCTGACCTTTTTTCTCAAAATTGCAAATTTTTTTCTTGCAATTCTCGCGATTGTGGATTTTTTCTCAGAATTGCGAGAATTGCAAGAAAAAAACCTCGCAATTGCACAAAATAAACTCTGAAACTGAATTGCAAGTTTGAGTTTTTTTTTTCTCAGAATTGTGAATTTAAATCTAGCAATTCTGCATTTTTTTTTTCTCACAACTCACAATTATTATATCAAACAGTCAAAAAGTCTGAAATGCGAGTTTGTATCATTTATATAATATATATATCAATCATACCGTAGCGTCAGTTCTGTCAGGTCACGTTAGTTTGTAATGTTACATCAAATTATGAAACCTTATGATATCTGCAGTAATATTATGTTGTTGTTTTTTTGTTTACCCTCGGGGGGTTATTGCTGCTGTCTATTCTAGACAGCATGGATGCGCAGGGAGTTCTTATCCAGAACAGAACCAGAACACCAATCCAAATTGTATGCTAATTGTCAGTCATCTTTGATGATAGTGCTCCTGATAGAAATTATATTTGTCAGATTTTACAGGGTTAAATTATCACCTTGAAATATTGAATTTAAATATTTTATCTATTCAGCTGCTGCAATTTGCAGATTGCTCACCAATTAAGTTTCATCCTATTGATAGGCAGTTCATGTAGGGTGATTAATCACCTGTAAAAGATATCCGCATCCTTTCTTTCCTAAGCTTTGTTTATCCTGTCATTTGTCCACAAAGGAGGCCCTGGAGAGTATTTGTTTTCTCTGACCTACAAATCTCAAAGACCAGAAGCTGTCATGTTTAGGGAGCTTGTTACTCAATATGAGCGTCTCCCTCCCTCTCCCTCCACCAAGTCACCTGACCTGCCCAGTGCAGACCCTACTGTGAGCTGACGGGATTAAAAACTCAATAATTCATGCACTGACTGGATGTTAATTAGCTTGTCCAGTCCGGCTTTGTATTTGTGTTGCCCTTGAGTTTAAGGCAGAGGATAACTTTCACTATTTACCAAAGTGTTATTGGTTTATTGGTGTATATATATATATATATATATATATATATATATATATATATATATATATATATATATATATATATATATATATATATATATATATATACAGTATATATATATATATATATATATATATATATATATATTATAGTAACATTGTTAATAATATCAATATTAACTTATATATTAATAATATTTTTATTAATATTTAAGTTAACATTTGGTTAAACATTAAATCAAATATTAATTATATATAAATTAACTGGATATTATATTATTATATATAATAATTGGATATTATATATAATTGGATATTCACTTGTGAAATTCGCTACTTGGTTTTAGTCACAACAATTTGAATTATTTTTTAATGAAGAGGGAATATTCCGGTAGGTCATCAATCTACACAGGCAGACCGATGACTTGCATGATTAGAAATGCCAGCTATGTTAATTAATAATGCAGATATATTTCATTTCTTTCATGCTCTCTCTCTCTTTCTCTCTCTCCATCACCCTTCATTCTCATTAATACCATTATATTCTTGCTCAAATAATTGAGTGAATAGAATGATGAAATCAATAAAAAAAAATGTAATTAGAGAATTCTTCCCATGTTGAGCATTAAATGGCATTGATTGCATGGTTATGGACAGGCTGGTCTCTTCCCTGTAGTTCCACCCACTCCAGCTTGTTGAAGAACAAACTGCATGCTGTTGTTCTCCCCTCGGAGGTTTTCATTTTTGTTGTCTGTTAAATATTCATGTCTGGTGCTGTTGCTGTTTGCTTTCTACCTGCATATTTGTTTTGGGAAGGTCAGATTTGAATAATTCTGTGCAGTCATGCATTTTGCCAGAGTTGTGGTACTTGGACTCAGGACTCGGACTTAGAAATTTTGGACGCAGAAATTTTTCAGAGTACAGGCGAATCCATGTCATGTGTAATATAAAATAAAAACATAAAATAAATACAAAAAGACTATTAAAATTAATAAACGTCTCCCACTTAAATTCAGTTGATTAAAATCTAGGACTCAACAAGGTGGAATCCACTGCTTTTTGCGTGACTTGCCCAACAACAATGATTTTAAAACTCCAGTTCACGACATCCAAATGTTAAAACACATATTTCAGGAAAGTGTAGTTTCTTTCCTAAGCCATTTTTGCTCACATTGTGTCAATATTTACTCACTTTTTTCTTTGAAATCTTTGTCCTGTTATTTGCAATTTAGAACACAAAAGGAGTTTTTGAAGCTCTGCAATTCATATTGAAAAGGAGCTGTCAAGCTCAGACAATTAGACAAACATCAGAAACCATGAAAGTTGTACTTGCATTTGTGCATTTAGTTTTACAAGCATTTTAGAAACAGACCAAAATGTAAGCCATTATTATGACATATTCAGGGATGCAGAATATATGTAACATATCAGTTGCTGGCTGATATTAGAGTTTTATTTATTTTTTAATTTATCAGATTTATTTAAAGGTATTTCATCTATTACTTGATACTGGGTATTTAATTTTGAATGCTAATTAACCCTGCTTTTTCATTTAGATTATATTTGTCTTTTATTTATTTGAACGAATATGCATTTTTACTTAATTTTACTTAATTTAATTTAATACAAATAATTCACTTGTAAAATTAATGATTATAGTTTTTAGCATTTTATTTTTGTATTTTGTAGTATGTCCTAGAATCAATTGTTATAGTGTATATACTGTATAATGATTATATCAGCAAAATGAATGAAACGTGAAGTTAATAATAGATAATGGCAGAATATTCATTTTGGAATGTTCTTTGAAAAATTAGTTTTTGCTGAGCCATATATTCACATAGGAAAGAACATGGTGCTTTTATGATGAAGAGTTTTAAAATAGTTCATCATTACAGCTTGGTTCATTGCTCTGTCTAGAACATTGAGCAGGAGTTCCACAGCGTGATTTCAGTTTTAATGCTTACACATGCAATTAAATTTTTTTTGGGGGGGGGGGGGGGTTAGTAAGTGAAAGTGTTTTGATTTGTGAATACACTCTGATGTTTGTGGAAGAATCTAGTATTTTTTTTATTCTGACTATAATCTAAACTCTGATCATAATCGTTGTGTAATTAAAACTGTATGTAGCTGGGAATCTCCTTTGTCAGCATCATCATAAATGCAAACTAAAGAACTAAGAGGATCATACAGACCTCTCACATTGAACCTGCACTTAAGTACTCTCTTGGCATGCTTTACAAATAGCTTTAGTCTTAACAGATAATTACTGTAATTATGAGTTGTAGAGAAAATAGTTTCTTAAAATGTAGATCAGTTGTTTTTATATCACAGATTTAATATAGCATGTATATCTGTGCTTGACATACAAAACCAAATGTTTCTTAAATTAGGTTAAGTCTGTAAATGTGTGCATTCTGTCAGTAACAAATTGTTTACATAACATAAATAGTAACAACAACAACAACAACAAAGAATAAAAATGTAATTAGAAGTCTGTGAGAAAAGTGTTCATAAATAGTGAAATAGAAATATTAAATATTTTTATATATGCAACTCATGCATGCAATATATGCAACTTATATATGCAACTCACATTGTTTTGAAAATATAACTGCAAAATGTTAATGTTACATGTTAGCCAGGGTTATTATTGTTAAATAAAATATTAAAGACATTTTTGTTAACAAAATGAAGCTGCAATTAATCACAATGTAAGAAGAAAAACTGACTAAACGAAAATGTAAATTTATGCATTGGCAAAAGTTAAAGTACTAAAATTTTTGGAAATAAATTATTTGGAAATAAATTATAAATTAAACTCCAATTAATTTACAATTACAATATGTAAATGAGATGTTGCATCTGTGTTCTTTAATTTGCACGTCGTTTGTAAATCAATCATTGTAAAGCACAGAATTTTTTGACTAAAAATGTAACTAAAATTAAATACAGAACAAAAATAATAATAAAATGCTAAAATGAAACTAGAGTTAACAAGATATTGGTGTCAAAAAACTTTAAATAATTTTTTACTTGGAGCTTATACATTAATGTTTCTAATGCATTAATCAGATTTTCATTCATTTGGATCACTTTATATTTTTTTCAGTCTTTATGTTTTCAAATCATCAGATTTAACCTGTTAACCTGCACCTAAACGTGGGCGTACTGAACTCTCTTTGTTTGCTTATTTGGTCTCCATTGTAAGTGCATTACTGTAAATTTTGAAGGATGAGTGTAGAGATTATTTTCAGTGGTAATCAGTTGCGTTCTGTATGTGTTCCTGTAGCTCAGTTGTAGAGCATTGCGTTAGCAGCCCAAAAGGTTGTGGGTTTGATTCCCAGGGAACACACGCACTGGTAAAAAAATGTATAGCCTGAATGCACTGTAAGTTGCTTTGGATAAAAGCGTCTGATGAATATAAATGTGCATCCGATGAGTTTTTGTGATGTATTTGTGTCAGAAACAACATTTCTCATTATATGAATCATATATCTGCATGACTGTGAAGCCTTTCTATATTGCAAAACAAAGAAAAACAAGCAGTGTGTTTGTTCCAGTGAGATGTGCTGTATTGGAGTATTTGGCTCAGTATGAAGGTGTTAATTATTCACAGCTCTGGACTGATTGTATTTCAGCTGATTCTCTGTGATCACCAAATACAGTATTACCACAGAATCCTATGATGAATTCAGCGGTCATCTTGATCACAATTCTTAACAGCTCTTCCACCTGCAGCTTTCCCCTCTCGCCCATCTCTCAACACCTGCTATTTCTCACCTGACGGATGAGTTTTGAGGCTTGTTCGGTCTTATCCTCATTGATTCCAGTCCTCCTTATCAATATAGCACGGTCTATAACTCAGAAAAAGTCTAGAAGAAAATGCCGTCCTCTTAATTATTAATTCTCCACATCTGCATCAAAGGCGAATGCAAACAGAGCAGATGTACTGTTGAGTGTCTCGTGCTAATGGAGCGTGGTCAAGCATCATCACAATGACTCCGTCTAATGGTGCTTTAGTCTAAAGCTCAGTCGGATATTGATGCTGTCATGATTTGAGTGCGTGGGTTGTGGTGTCCTCCCTCTGCTGTTCCAGCCATTGTGTTTTTATCTGTTGTTATGATGATATAATTTGTATTTTCACGTCAAGCTGTGGCTGTTCTTCAGACAGAGATACGATCTCTGTGCTAACCATCTGCTGTTTTGCTTCGCGTCTTAGGAACAGTGACATTTACGCACATCAGTTTATGTTTAATGACAGTGGGAATTTTATTCTTCTTACTGTTGCATTATGGTTGATGTTTTATACAGAATGTGATGTTTCTCTATATTTTAGGGTATTTCAATCATAAAGCCATCTGAAGGTCTGAGTTTAGTCAAAAGTTCATTATATTTTTGAAATAAAAAGTGAAACAGTTGCACATTATTATGAGCACACTGTGTATATTTTAAATATACTTTTATATTGCAATAGTTTCACATTCAATCTTCAAATTAATGTACAAACAACATAAAGTATATTTTATACAGTATATTTTAATATTTCTTTAATGGAATCATTTTTTATGACTAAAAGACATCCTCTTATATTTAATTATTGACTATAGCCATTCAACATTACAGTATAATTGAGAGCTATCAATTTAACATTTATTTGACTTTTAAAAAATAACTTATAATTGTTTTCTTAAAACAATCTTCACATAAACCCATTATAACAAACATTAGGAAATATACAAAGTTGTCAAACACTAAATTCCCAATTAGATAAAGATGAATCCTTAAAGCAATAAAAGTGATTGATTTCCTCTTTTTTTATCTTTTGTTCTTTGATTGACAGACATCACAGAAGCTGGGCTTTTATGCTGTTTTGGCTGCTATTACTTTAAGAGCTGCTGCTGCTGAAAATGTGAATCTGATACTTGCATATTTTCTCTCTTTACTCTTTTTATAAAAATACACTTTTCTGAGTATTACTATACATATTTTACTTATTTGGCACGTTTTAGTAAAGTACATTAATCTCTTAAAACTGTGGTCACAATTGTTTATTATTTTTGTATTATTATTTAATGTATTAAATTAATTACATTGTATGATATTTATAATGCAGAAAATTACAGTGAATTCTTTTTGCACTGCATTTATAGTTATACCTTTAAAATCATCCTGAAATTGCATTTGCCACCCATTTTATTTAACGAACATATTTTGAAACAAGAAATTGACTTGATTTTATCCATCGGAAATTGACTGGATGGTGAAAAGTCATCATTTTTGATCCAGGTGGTTGGAGAGGAGGTTGAAAAATAGGACTTGGCGACATCCAACAGCTGAGACGGAAATTGCTTTGAGATACAAACAAACATTTTTTGGAAAACGTTCACTGTTGCCCCGTTTACAGTAAGACAGGAACATCTATTATGTGTTGATTTCACATCGACCATCAAAACCTGTAATGCATTACATTTACAACACACCATTACACAATGTAACCAATGACATTTAGCATTAATAGTGTGTTGTAATGCATTATATACCTATTTAAGGTAATAAAATATTAAAATCTTATATATAACTGTATATTCGGAAACAAATAGTTTAATTGTAGTACCACTATACTACCTTTCTCCTCCTGTTTACATACTAAGTCAAAGCCTCTCTATCTCTTTCTCTCAGACACTTTATTTACACTTCAGACACATCCTTTTTTCCAAGTCCGCCTCTCTTTTTTTCCCCTTGAATTTTTTTCTCTTTTTCCTGTCTTTTATGTCTCTCAACTCATCCCAGACAGTGCATCAGTCCATGCTTCCAATTGCATTTTATTCTCTGTTTGTGTGGCTGAATGGAGCCGAGACTCTGATACAGAGATCAACAGCAGTTGTTTAATCCCCTCTTCTCCTCTTCCTCCTCCTCTTCCTCTCCACTGCCTTGTAATTATGAGGGAGAGGGTGAGAATGCGGCCCCCTGCAGTGCTGCCATACGCGCTCCTCTCTGTACACCTGACCAGAGCTGGTGACACAAGCCCACAACCACGGAGAGTGAGTGAGCGAGCGAGAGAAAGAGAGAGAGAGAGAGAGAGGGGGGAACAGGATGAGGGACGTGCTACAGCTGTCTCTGTGACAGACTCGGCGTCTGCTGCTGTTGCTGCTGCTGCTGCCGATTGCTCTACAAACTGCCTCTGTGTCCGTCCTGTCCAGATACAAACTCGTTCATGTCGTTTTGCCTGGTCGACTTTTTTGACATGGAGTCGCCCACCAAAGAGATTGAGGATTTCGAGAACAACTCTCTGAAGTACCTACAAGCGGATCAGATTGAGAAGATCTGGCTCAGACTGCGAGGACTGTGAGTAGAGTTTCATACTTTCTGTCTATGTGCATGAGAGAGCACCATAAAAAAATAACACAATATTATTAGTAATGTTTTATAAGAATATCAAGTATAAAAAGTACAAGAAAATCACATTTTGAAACATCACAAAATATTAAAAATAACCTGAAATTAATATGATACATTACAAAGAGGAAAGGATTTGAATATTAAATATGATCAATGTCATTAATAGAAATTGCTAATAAATTAAGAATTAATCAAAAGTGTTATTGTGAGAAATATTTGTTAAAAATTTAACTTATTTATTTTCACACATTCAATACATTTAATTAAGAATATAATGCACTGCAAAGTGTAAAACTATAATGATATAATAATTTATTACATTTTACAAAATATAATGATAATATTTCATAGCAATATAAAGTATAAAAGTATCATTTTAACAAAAATTAATCATGATAAAATGAGTCGTGATAAAAGTAGTAAAGAGCAAAGATCTTACATTACAAAAAGCTTTAAAATAAGTTGTAAATATGATTATTTAATTAAAAAATAAAATTAAGCCAAAAAATTATGAATTAAGTAATTATACAGTGCAAAGAGTAAAATAATAAAATGCATAGAAATGGCGTAGAGTTAAACTTACTTATAAAGTACATTTCATGTTTTTTTGGGAGGGGGAGATTTGCAGTTGATGGCTTTCTAATGTGTTGCTGACATATTTGTGAAAGTGAGATGCGGGTCAGGGTTAACGGGTCACTTTCAGTACAAACATCCTCTTCATGTGTGGCTCGGTTCCCAGACGCAAAAGCAACCTCATCTTCCTTCAAAAGTGTTTCCAGTTGATCGCTATTTAGAATGCATTTGTTTGAAAACCAGGCTGCCAACGGATCCAGCATATTAAAACAAAATATTTGCAAAGTGCAAGTATTTGCGGAAGAAATTACAAAAGGGAAATGTAATGTTTGAACTCGTCACTGAAGCTAGATCAAGAAAATAAATGCACCAAAATAGACTCAACTGAAAAATCTGAAAATTGCATGACTTTTTTTCTTTGAAGACACAAGAGTTTTATTAAAATTAATTCTTGTCCTGTGGTGCAGAGGCAAAGTTCATGAGTATAATGTTGCAGAAAATCATGCCTGTGGATGACTTTATTAGTTGCATGTGTGACTTATTTCCTATCGCCGTCTCATTTATTGCCAGTTAATGAAAGGAATGGCTTCTTCTGAATTTATGTGGACAGTAATGACCGTGTATGTTATCACAAGGGGATTTTATAGTTTGCCGTTGCAGGGATTGATCTAATCCTGCACTGTGTCATCCCACATTAGGCCGCTGAATGCTAATCCCTGTTATAAATGGCAAAATATCTTCCAGGTTTGGTTTTAGATTTATGACAGCTGCATTGTCCGTGATGGAGGAGTCGCCGTCAGCCTGGGGTCCCTGAACCCAGGTGGAGAAGTCAGACAGCTGTTATTTGTCCTGAAACAAGGGCCATCAACATTGTCATAACGCCACCAGTCAGGTCAAGATTGAACCGAAGTCATCCTGTTTCCAGCTTTATTTCCCTTTAAGGCCCATTTTATTGAGCTTCTTAAGAATTTAATCATACACTTGGCAGCTCCAAGTGAAATGAGATGCGTGTAGACACCACTGGACACAGAAAAAAATGCACATATATGAAAGTTTAAGGCTGCAATAAAGGCAGGCGTTTTCTTCGAGGTAGATAGAAAGAGAGGAAGATGTTTTGATGATGAAGTCGACAGGAAGTTAAGGTTAAAGGTCGCTGATCATGTAAATAGCAGCGACTGTGTGTTAGTCGCTCTAGGCTCTTCTGAAGGTGATGTCATCAATATCAAACTTGACCAATCAGAACGTCTGTCTTCATATGGCTTGACAGCAGCTGCAGTTGAGATGTTTTACTGAACGCTGATTTAAAAGAAGAGGCATTTCCTCTCTACGTGCGAAACAGAGCGAGCATTCATGCACTAACTGGATTTAGATGACCAAATGTTCAGATGTCCATCATAAGAGGGTCATTGTTTTCCTTTTTTGCACAAATGTTCATGTGTGCCTTGATTCGAGCATTTGAATCAATTATTTTAACTCTATATAGCTGCTATATTTGACTTTTTTTTTTTAAAGATTGTTAACTATTATTGCCTGTATATCAAATGGCTAGTGGTCATACTTTTCAATCCAGTTAACATTTTTCAGGGTACGTTTATTACAAAAAATAAAACCATATATAAACACATTGATTAAAGATATGGCAAAAAAAAAAAAAAATGTTAATGAAAAAAAGTTAGTTCACTTGATATTTTATAGAAAGTTGGACAAAATTTCAAAATGGAAATGAAATTTACGCTGAAGATTGCTGTTTACGTTCTTAAAATGTGAAATGCAAGCAATTAAAAGTTGTATTTAAAATGTTAATCAATATATTTTTTACATTCAGAGTTAAAAAGTGAGACAGTTATGACACTCAAAACAATTAATGAAATGAATGTAACACAAAAACATTAAAAAAGTTAAATGAATCAGTTATAATAAAATAACAGCATATATATATATATATATATATATATATATATATATATATATATATATATATATATATATATATATATATATATATATATATATATATATATATATATATATAAATGCCTGAATATAAATGCATAAAATGCACAAAAAAAAATTATTTTAAGGTAGAATTCATGTTTGAGTATTTGGACTTTTGATTCAAAAACTTGTTGTTGAAATATATGTGACAACTAGCCCCAGTGGCCTATGCCATATGCATTTATCCATTATATCCATATTTTTTTTTGTTTCAGGCGAAAATATAAGAAGACGTCACAGAGGTAAGATATTCACTCAGACAACAGATATCATCTTCTCAACATGAAAAATGAGCTGGGAAAATGAGCAAATAAAACTGTTTGCAAACAATTTGCATAAACTGAGTTTTTTTATTTCTGCTGGAAATCGGTTGTAATCAGAGACCATATCTATTGTATGTAGGTATGGTCACAGTTTTCTGGTGTGGTTTGGTTTGTGCTAAAAACAGAGTCTGAAAGCAGAAGAGGGTTGTGACATTGTGTTTAATTACTGGTTGTCAGTAGGAAATAAACAGCAGTTTTCTTTCATTATCACAAGTGAATGGAGCACTGCATTAGCATATGAGAACACTTACAAAACTGTGCTTTGATACCATGATGGTGAAGTGAAGGTTTTAGATAATAATAATACCGTAATAAATAGTACATTTTATATATGGTACTGAATGACTACAATTTAGTTTTTTTAAATTAGTCTTCTCACCAAGGCTGCATTTATTTGATCAAGAACACAAAATTGTCAAATATTACAATCATTTAATATAACAGTTTTCTATTTGAATATAGTTTGGAATGTAATTTATTCCTTTAATACAAAACTGAATTTTCAATAGCATTATTCCAGTTTCCTTCAGAAATCATTCTAATATGCTGATTTGCTGCTCAGACATTTCTTTTAAAAAATGTGTTCCGTTTAATATTTTTGTGAAAACTGTGATGCATTTTAATGGACATTTAGTATCAACATATGCATTGAAGTATCACATATAAATACTGCAGTTCATATATTTTAATCATCCAGTTCCATAGTATGTTTCAAATTACCGTTTCATTAGCATTTGATACCTTCACTATACCATGGTACTTTTTTTGTAAGGGAATATGATTGTGATATTTTTTTTATCTCTATATGTCTCAGATACAGTATATCAGTCTAGCTGTTTATGTATTTGAAGGTATTTAAAAGACACACTCAAACACAACCCAAATAGAACAGCTACAGACGTCCTCTGACATCAACCAGAGACTAAACAAAAAAAGCATTAACCGGTCAGTAATGACTAGGATCTTGAGAGACACACACAGAGAGAGAGAGAGAGACATAAACAGCCAGCAGCTGATGCCTGTCCTTCCCTTCTCACTGTTTCGTGTGTGCGTGTGTGTGTGTGTGTGTGTGTGTGTGTGTGTGCATGACAATGTCTGTGTTTGTCAGGCTTTGATGGTATGCCAGGGCAGTGTTGGAGATGTCAATGACTGTGTGCAGAGCTGGAGGGAAGTGTGTGTGTGTTTGTGTGTTTTTGAATTGGGCTTGAGGGAGATACAGTATGCTTTAAGAGCCCATCAAGGTGAAAGGTCACGGGCTGTTCAGACATCAGATCATATATATCACTGACATTTTTATCTGTCTTGATAATGGTTTTTGTTTCACCAAACCCAGTTCGGGAATTTATTTTGGGCCCAGTCTCAAGCTTAGACAGCACATCCTATATTTTATTTCTGATGAACTCCTAAATGGCACACAATGACAAAACAAAATCAGTTTGGTCACTTTACATGTCAACAATCTCTTTCTATATTAGTGGGCAATCGTTGGTTTTCAAACGCTCCAGTGTAAGCTACACATTATAGTCAAAAGTTTGGCTATGCATAGCTATTTTTTGTGCTCAGAAGACTTCGTGAGAATGTTTGATAAGAATCAGCTTAAATCAGCATTGTCCTTATTTTTATCTTATGTGTATATAGAATTGGGAAGAGTGACGTTTTCTCAGGCGAAATACAGCGCTGGTGGGGCTGTTTGTGGCAGCTGTTTAATTTGAAGTAATTATCACCATGACTTCATTCCTTCACAGGATTTATGTCTCTTGATGATTAAGTCGTGAGAGATTCTTGCGTGTTCAAATAAATCTCTCGTTCACACCGCTGTGCAGTGAAGCAACAGGTTTTTCCAGTTTTTTTTTTATTATTATTTTCTGAAGAACTCAAAAGGAATTCCAAGTCTTTTTCACGCAACAAAAGTGGATGTATTGCTAAGATCCAAAAATAACCTTATAACACCATCAAATTATTTTGTACATCAAAATCTTGAGTTTAAATCTCATTGCACACTAAGTCTGAAAATGTGGATGCATTTTTTTCTTTCTTCTTGTATTGGTCATCCTTTCCTATCAACATGCTTGTTACGGATGCGAAAATTCAGAAAATTGAACCCAATCCGAACTTTTTAATGACGGAGGCAGTGTGTAAACATGATTGACACAACATAAGTTTGTACTTATTTTTTAACATGAAAAAATATCTGTTGAGAATTTCAGACTCCTGGTGCTATGACCTTAAGACCCAAGAACCAATGACTATTTACAAAAAAATACAAATAATAAGGTGTGGTAGCAGCTTGAAGTTTGGATAAATGGTAGCAAAATGTTAATTATGTCCAATAGATGTATGCAGAAAATATCTTTCATTGACTATATACCAAACCAGCATTGTTTGGCAACCTCACTTTGGAATTGTTATTGTATTGAGGGCAACAAAAGTTGAATAAAGTGTGTCATGTTGTTGTATGTAAGCATGTGTGATGTATTTTATAGCTCCAAGAGAAACCACAGTCTAGGTCAAATTCAGTTGGGTCACGCACAGGTTTTGTGTTTTTATTTTTATTTCATTTTTTACCATTTGCCAAATGGTCTGCAAGGCACTATCAGTGACTCACACAATGTGGTTTGAGTTGGTTAGGGCATTATTTGGCATGCCATACAGCTCGTAACTAAATGTGATGGGCACATGTGATATGATAGACTTCAACATTTCTAAGATGTTCCTATCAAAAGACAAGCTGTTGATGAAGACCATCTTGATTAGTCCAATGTGCCAATTAATTGTTATAATTATTATTAGCTGCAAGTCTTGGCCAGGACGAAAGTGATTTTTAATCTTCTTTGACTCAAGAAGGTATTTATAGGGGCAAATGTTTGGCAATACATTTGTACTGCCACTGGCATTTAGTCCAGTGTTTGCATTTTGATCCAAACTGATACCCGAGCCACTGAATCCAGGGAGTGTATAACGGCCATCATTGTGGCCTTTTCTGATGATCTAATTAAGACTGGCTTCCCAGTCAGAGGCAGCACAGCTATTACAGGCTCCTGCAGCCCGATGGCACTTCAATCTGTTTCTCACACATGGCATAATGAACACTGGGTCATTCAAACTCACCAGAGCCCTGCGCAGATGGGGTTTGTTTACATGTTATCGTGAGGTTCTCTTTTCTTTTTGACTTCTTGTGGTGTGGAAACTAGCTTTGATGTGGTCTGAACCCAACAGTCTGTCTGCGTTCGACTTTCTTCTCCTCACAGCGTCGTGTCATTCTGATAGACTACATGTGAAGCCGATTAGCTTTTCCAAGTTGGAATGAAGCAGAGATAAATATTTAGAAACCACCGACAGATGAAAATTCTCTTTCGCATTGGAGTGGTTCGACTTTTTACACAAAAACATCTCAAACGATTGAGTCCGTCAGTGATCCAGAGCTGCGTTTTGGCATTTGTGAGTTTCTTGCACATTCGGCTCTCGGGGTGTTGTCTCGTCATGCCTCTGCTGACTGATTTCAGCTTGTTAATTGATCGCTTCACAGCCATTGAATCACAGCCCCCTCACCTGATAATTTACAAGATAATTACTCCAGTCAAAAAGTGACATATTTAACAAGCGATTTCACCTTACAACACCAATGCCCTCCCCGGGGAGCTGCCGTCGCTGGTGTGTTTTGTCAATTGAATACAAAACAGGGAGACAAAATGGATGCCATTGTCATCCTTTAGTCTATCTTTACGCACTTCCCGCATAGACCTCGAGTGAGCTTTCCTGATCGTATTATTCCATTCTCCTGAAGAGTCCCGTGCCCACAGGGGTTTGCGGGGATTAAATGTGCTGCTCTGTTGAAGAGTGCAGTGCCGATTGCACGTATGCTTCGCTCTGATCTGTCCTTCAATTTGCCGGCAGTGAGATGGAGAGCAGAAATGAGTCTGGGTTTATCTCCCAGAGCAGGGAGCAATCTCTTCCGGCCACACGACGACCCCTCATTCCCTGCTGCTCCCACACAATAATGGGATACAGGTGCTGACTAGCATTCATTTGTGATGAATTCCATGCACATCATAATAAACCGCCCTGCCGACAATAAAAATAGGTAATTTGGAGGCTCAGACGGCTTGAATTATGATCTGCAAGATGATATAAAAGTATCGGGAAAGATCTTTTTTTTTTAAGGAATTAATTAAAAGCATTTCCAGACATAATTTAAAGCTAAGTGTGTAATTTTTGCACCACTTGTGTGAACTATTGCATTTTATTTACGTATTTTTAACAGGTTTCCTAAGCACTTCCCTGTCTCTAATTGGTCAGGCAAACAGATAGTCCCGTCGCCTAAACTCCTGCAATTGGTTGAGCCCATAAGTTGCCCATAAGTTGTTAAAAAATATATTATTATTATATCGGTTTTTTTTTTATTAGTAACAAAATATAAGCTGTCATTATTTTCCTGATCCAGTCAATTCCTGATATATAAAATGAGGTCCCATTTACTTTATTTTCAAGTAAAATAGGTTTCAAATTTACTGATTAGGATACTGAAATGCTCAGCCCATCTGATCAGTGCACACTACATCCAATTTCAATTAAATTCCTATTTAACACTTTATTATTACTATTGAATTGTCACATCAAATCCACTGGCCTTAAAGTGGGGTCACATTTTTGAAATTCAGGCAAAATATTGCAGGTGGAATTGGTCCATTTTCCATTGTCAGTTTCCATTGTCCGTCAATGTATGGTGCCCTGCTCACAAAAGTCACTTTCAAACCAACCAGTTTCTGTTGCTAATTGCGTGAGTTTGCGTTAAGTTCGCACAACTTAGGCAAGTTTCTGAGGGCACAAATCATTCATTTCCCTTTTTATCATTTTTTTGCGATTTATGAAGGGCTGCTCGTAAAAGTAACTTTCAGACCACACGGTTTTTTGTTGCTAATCACAGCGAATTTGTGACCAACTTCAACACAAGCATAATCTGTTTGGGAAACTTTTTCACCCTCACGCAAAAAAAACTCCCAATCGCACAGATTCCTATCAAAATGAATAGAATTTGCCCACTTAATTGTGCAGACCAACAGTAGATATGACTTTACTCTCCACGCTATGTTTCCATCCTCCAGCTTGGTTTCTTTTGTAACTTTATCTGGCTCAGCCAATGTTAGTTTAAATAGCCAAATGCCAACAAGATGGGCTGTGTAAATGGTCACAGAAAAAGTTTTTTGTATTGTACAGTTCAGAATGTCGTGCTACAAACAGCATTAATCTTGCCATGACTTAGTAATGTCGGACTTCTTCTTGGTTTCTGCTAGAGCTAGTTTGGATGACTTGCAGAAAAATAGCTTGCGTGGATGGAGACGGTATAACTGTGATGGAAAGTCGTGACCTTGGAACTTCAGTTGTGTTTATTAATCTGATTTATAGATGGGTTCGAAATAATGGCACAAAGAAAATCAGCAGTTTGCACCCCAGGCAAGCTAAAACCCAGAAGCCTCTCCGCAACATTCGCACACTCTTTAATACACTGCTCCTGGTCATTGCTATCGCATGAGGGATATACAGTACCGGTGACCTCTGACCTCACTCTTCATTCCCATGCAGATATCTGTAAGGCATACTGATTAAATGACTGAGTCTCCAACTGCAAAAATACTGTTGAGGGATAAACACTCTTTTCTCCTGGAGCAGATCTGGCTTTGGCCTAAGCTCACACAGCTCTTCAGCTGCACAAAATCAGCACAGCTGTGATGACTTTGGCCGCAGATGACCTATCGTGCACGATGGGGCCCCTCCAGGGCTTGGGTCGTGGGAGCAGAATGAGGCCGATGTTCAAACCATTATTTACAATCAGCTTGCATATTGCATATGCATATTCTCTCCAGAATTATATTTATTTCATATTTAGTTGAAATGTGTCCTTTTTAGTGTCACCGAACAGAACTGCAAAAATAATGACTCATTTCCTCTATGGGGAATTATGAGGCCAGGGACTCATCGCACTCTATTTTAGAACCATTTTACTTAAATTTTTCGCAGGCCTTGAGAATATCTGTCTATCTGTCACGGGAGAACGGCATCTTTATTATCAGTCTCTGGCAGAGACCTTTAGTTGGAAATGCCACTCAGGCATGAGGAGATCTGAGGTTTTTAACTCTGATGTTAGGAGAGCTTTTCTCTAAAGCTGATATTCTGTGTGCCGGATGATGAGACGCAAAACACTGTGGATTTGTTAGGCTTTGCAGCTGCAGACTATGAATACGCAGGTATGAGGTATATTCTCAATCCTTTCTGTTTTATATGTAATCCCTTAGATGAGCAAACATTTTTATTAGTGGTGCTTCCTGAAGGAGTCAATCTATGTCGGGGTTATAAAACCACAAACGTTATTCCTGAGATTATCATGTGGCTTATTGAGGAAATTTGCGATATTTATATTTACAGTGTTAAGACATAGATTTGTTTAAGGTGGATAGAAAAAAAAATAGATTTGGATTTTGCAAATTCCTTTGCAGTAAATATTTCTAAACATCCAATAAAACATTTGTTTTAGATTAACAAAATGAATGTTTTATTTTACAGCATTTTTTTTTTTTTGATTAAATAAGTAAATCAAATTTTGCTGTGTTGCATTTAAGCAAATTGATGTTTTAACTCAAAAATTTAAATTTGTTTGATTTTTCTGCAGTGTGGCAAAGCCATTTATACAGAAAGAGTAAAAATCTAATTTAAATAATGATTCTTCGCTCCCTGTCACTCATTCCCCACCCTGAGGAAAGTAATATTTATTAATAATCAGGCGATACAGAGGGATGTTTATCTGGCATGCAGATGCTTTCAACCTGTTAAGCTGTGGTGAAATGTCATGTTGTGTGGGCATTAGTGAATAAATCTCCCCCTTCCACCATCCGACAATTTTCATCCCGTGTTTTTGTGTTTTCCGTACCACTTAATCTGCAAAGAAAAATATCATCTTGCTGACTAAATAGGCTGTAGTTGCTTGTGAAGGTTAGCAGAGTGCTGCTGTACCTGCTTTTCTAGTTTATCATAATTTTACCGGGCTCTCCATTTTTCCTTGGGATCCTGCTGATTTGTATTGACTGTCTGTTAGGATGAACTCGTTCGTGGCTGCCGCTTTCAACTTCATTTTGGGAAAGAGAAGGGATGGAAGGGTTTATGTTTTTACTGAAACTCATTTCAGCATAATTTAAACCATTCGTTGTGTTCTGCCAGCCTTGGGAATGTTTCAGATGATCAGTGCCAGGTTTGACTTGGCTCTTGGAAATCAGACAATACAACTGCTTTAAATCGAAACTGGGTACTGCCATCGGGCTAAAGTGAGAAATGGGTTGATGGAGAAATAGACAACGATTGATTCTGTTATTAAGGTACTATCAGTGAATCTGCATTCAGTGCTGAGACTCATTTTAATATTCAGAAATCTACAATTGAGCCCTGATGGCCTCAGTGTGAAATAAAGTAAGATGTCTGTTTACGTGGGAATAGCTGGCAAAGTGGCATACTGTGAAACTGAGTTTACAGCATAGAAAATGTCCAATCAGTGGCATAATGGCCTATCAAAATCATAATTGCAGCTATACAAAGCTCTTGACCTTAAACCCAGACATTTATCGGCTTTTATACCAGGGGAGGAGTTAAGCGAGGATCTGTGCTGCCTTTAATTGAGCCTTTGCTAAGTCTGTCTTAAAATGTTACTGACCGTTCCTTCCTTAGAAACTGTTACCATATTATCAGACCATCTTTTACTCTTTTTCTGATGTAAGTCTTTTGAAGCCCTATGTTGCAGACACTGTTGAAACATTAGGAACCGTTTTAGCAGTTAACATTGATATATTAGCCTTTCCTAAGCCCCGCCTTTAAAATGTTACTGACCAGCCCTTCCTTAAAGGGATAGGTCATCCAAAAAGTTGTATTACCCCATGATATACTCTCATGATTTATGATGCACTTTATTTTGCTTCAGAAACACAATTTCCATTCACTGCCAATATAAAACTTGAAAGAGCCAGGACATTTTTAATATAAGTCAGATTGTATTCATCTGAAAGAAGAAAAGGATGGCTTAAGGATGAGTAGATGATAGGGTAATTAAATTTTTTGGTAAACTATCCCTTTTACCGTCTGTTGCCATCCATCATGTTGCCAGACCAACTTCTACAGTTTTTTTCTGAAATAAATTCGGGACAGTCCTATTTGTTTAAATGTTTCAAACATTGTGGAAGCATTAGGAACCGTTTTGTCGGTTTATATTGTTGCGCTGAGTCACTTTCCCAAGCCCTGTTTAAAAAAAGTCTGACAACCTTGACAACTGTCCATCATACAGACTAGCTTTTGCTCTTTCTACTGTAAGTCTAAAATTGTGGAAACATTAGAAACTGTTCTGTCCATAATTGGTTTCAAATAAGGTGTTTTTTTTTTTCTTTCTTGTGAAATTTGTTGTAAAGCTTCTCTAAGTATATTAAACAAAGTGGGGGGATCTTAACAAAGGGTCAGTTGTGCACTTCTGGATTTCTGTTATATATTATGTCTTATCCTGTCATGTGACTGAATCAGATCAGACCGGGCATTGATTCTGTCCCCCGTGAGCCATTCTGGAGGTCTGGACCTTTCTGAAAGACTCCAGATGGACCTGGCAAATGCTGTGTCAACACTTTGGCCTTCAACCTCTCGTTGCCTTCGCACCAGAGCACCAGCCACTGAGACAATTAGTGACCTGGACAGAACAGACACAACAGAGTCAACTGTTTCTGTCTGCCCAGCTGCTCAACAGACAACAGCGGCTGTATTTAGAGTTTCCCCATCCTGGCCAATTCCACACCAGCCTCTCTGGTCTTAATTAGTGATGACGGGCAGTAAATGGTGTGTTGTTATGGCCATTAAACTTTTCACCCACTGTTAGCATCATTGGTTACACTGCCCATGATCCACCGCTGCTTCTGTCTCCACGGTTACAGAGGAACAGGGCTCTTCCTCCCAGACTGGACACATTCTCTGGAACTTCTGCCAAGAGCTCATCACAGTCCAGCAGTGCCAGGACTTGTGCTCCGAGCAGGAACTGAGTGACTGTAGACATGGAGCCAGAGTCCTTAAAGGCAAGTCAGTCCACTTGGTGGCAATTTTGGCAGTTGCTGCATCCCCATATCGATAAATCAAAAGGGATAGAAATAAAATCAGTGTTGGCATAATACTCTTATATTAATAATATGTCAAATCACCAGTCAAATCTGACAGTGGACTATTATTGTTATTATTACAAATTTTAATGAAATTAAAATAAGAAAATGTATATGGACAATGTATTTTTAATTATCATAATATTACATAAATATGAATAATTATAAAAATTATAATGTATGGTGTTTTTATTATTGTTATTATTTTTACTGATAAAATGCTTGGACACACTGGATAAAAGCATCAATTTAATGCATGATTTTTATGATTTTTATTGTATTTTGATTAACTGACAAATTGTGTCAGAAATGAAATGCATTTATTTATTAGAATTACATAAAAATTTAAAATAACTGATTTCTATTTAAATATATTTTAAAATTTAATTATTCCTGTGATTATTATTATCAATGTTAAAAACAAGTTGTGCTATTAGTATTTTGTAGAAATTATGATACGTTTTTTTTCCAGTATTTTTTACTAAATATAGAAAATTCAAACAAAAAGCAATTATTTGAAATATAAATCTTTCGTAACATTATACATTTTATCAATCTAATGCATCTTTTCTGTATAAAATATAAAATATTTCTGTATAAATAAAATGATCGATTTCTTTCAAGGAAAATATTTTTGACCTGACTTTTGAATGCTATAGTGTTTTTTTCAGCTCTTTCGTTCTCATTCGTTGCAAAGAAATGTAATTTCTTTTTATTTCTCTCCTTGCAATTGTCTGATGCTCTGGTTTACTCTCAGATGTGGAAAAATCATTAAAGCTGTGTTTTATCTCCTCTAGTGCTTCAAATCTTCAACCTCAGATTACCTGCGGTCATTAATCGTGAATGAGAGCAAACAAGATGAATTTTAATGAATTGCATTGAGTAAATTGGTTTAGCATGTAGACAGAAGCGTTTACTGTGATAACCACCAGTTTTGCTAGGTTTGTGGGGGCTGGGTGTGGGTGATCAGGTCATACAGCAAGGTTATGGATCCATAGTTGTATGGAACCCTGTTTTGTTCTGTTCTACGGCTATATATAACACACTGTACAGTCAAACCCAGGTCGTATTTCAAAGCTGTCTAAGAGACCCTGAGTAGTTAGTTATGTGCAATTAATCAAATCAGCTAAATAATCTAAATTCCCTGTAGAATGTGCAGTGAAGTGTGTATGTGTACTTTTGTGTATCAGTGACCTTCATGTCGTCACCAGAGAGTGAAATGTGAGGGGGGTTCAGGATAAATGGGATTGTAAGGGCTGAGTGACAGTTCAGTGTCGGTTGGATCTTCACCAATTATCAATCTTACGTCTCCACTGAAGTGTTGCTGAACAAAATAGGAGTTGAATATTTAATGAATTCCTCTCTCTCTCTCTTCCCATCCATCTATCTTTTTTTCCATCTGCCCCGTGTCTGTTTAGTTTAGGAAGGCAGTTAAAGTAAGCATGTGACCTGTAACCTGAAGCTTTGACTGACCTTCATACCACAGTAACATTTGTGAGATATTGTGTCCCGCTCAATAAACAAGCTGCCCTTTATTGCAAAGCTGCCAGTGCATTGTGAACGCCTGTGGCAGCATGGATAAATGCTATTTCGTGAAGAACATGATTTTCACCATGCCACAGATGGTCACTTCAAATCAGCCCAAGTTGCCTCTTTTTGTGAGTGCCAGCCCCAAAATCTCTTTCCATCCCACTGTTTTTCACCCACAGCTGTTTGCAGATTTCATCACTCGCATAAATGTGATAAAGGATAACTCAAAGGATTTTGAAAGTTCCTTATTCATACACTATGACACATGCTGATATAGGGCCCTATGATTTCCATGATGTGGAAAACACTGACGGAATCGCGGAGTCCAGTCATAAAAATGGAATTGACAGTTTAACACGGAATGTCATGGAATTTGTCAAATTTTGATTTAATTAATCAAAAGTAGGTAATGACACTTAAAGGTACAGGTTGTAGGACCTGCTGCTAGAGGGCGCACTACCTAAACAATAACAATCGTGTGGTTTGAAGACGCTAAGAAAGAGCGTGGAATGATGGGATTTGTTGTCTTCTACCCAACCGCAATCAAACGGAAAGATAAATCATGGACTTAATGAGGATGAGGTAAAGTTTTTTAAATGTTGTGTTTGATGTCATAATTTTATTGTATTGAATTAGACCCGAGTAATGAAAGGGTTTACAACTAAATACATAGCAAACGCGAGTTCAACGAGTTGCACGAGTAGATTAATGTACATACAAAGTCAATGCAAAGACTCTATCAGACTATGGATCAGACGCGTCCTCGCGCGGGTCTAGAGACGCGATGCCCCGCGTTTGGCGTGTATGTCCCATAATACTAATCTTGTTGATCATTATAAAAGCATAAGTTTTTTGTATAGCAACTCACCTGTCGAGTTAAACACAAGCGAGATCTGCATTTCTTTCTAGTTGACGTTTGTCGCGACGCTCTCTCCATCTAGAAAATGCAACACCGATACTGATCCTCGCTCTTTTTCTCCTCTTGTATCAAACTCTTCTTGGGTCATTTGGTTGGCCCGTACACTTACGTTTACGGGAGCTGTCCTTGTCGACAGAAACAGCGGCAGACGGTATACAGTAATTATGTTCCATAAATAAGTAACACAGTCCACCATAAAACATGAAAGAAGAAGTAAATAAGGAACTGCTTGAAGCAAGCAAGTGGTTTGCTGGACGCTAGACACTACTTCCGCATTTGTCCAAGACACTGTTGTCATGTGGTTTTTTACATCAGTAAAGGCGGTAACAAAAGGTAACTAACTTCATTGACAGGTGACTGCACTTCCCCATGTCCCTGTTTAGAATGGGAATTTTCTCATAATTTAGAAGTACTTGAAAACATTAGAGAGATTGTTAGTAGTCAACTGGACAAAATATTTAACACTAGCCTAGTGGTTTTTTGATATTTTACTGCAAATATCTTACAAATTGTACCTTTAAATCAAATCGCGATATGGAATAGTATCTGTAACTATTAAGCCGCAAAAAGTTGACTTAAATATGGCCCTACTAATTTTCATTAGCAGGCCAAGGAGGTCCACAGCTGGAGAACTGTTAGCATCCCCATTCATTATAGCTGAGTGTTAAATGGACAAATTAAAAGACATATGTATAACTGTTTATTTTATGTTCTAAAATGTAGCTAAATAATACATTAAAAAAGTAAAAATAAATAACTGTTTTATAATTAATAAATAATAACAATATATGTATTATTGTATGTAAAACAAATACATATATACAATAAATCTTTATTCATTTTACAATATATAATGTGAAATAAAAAAATAATAAAAAATACACATTTCCAGATTCGATTTTGATTCATAGGCCCTTGATTTGATTTTGACTTGATTCAGTATTAGTTTAGTTTTGTTTAGATTGAGTAAATTTTTAGATTAAGTTTGAATTATTATTTTGATTAAATTCAATATGATTTGATTTGGTTTTGATTATTTGATTTCACTTGATATTAGTTTGATTCTGATCTGATTAATTTGAGTACATTTACGGATTTTATTTTATTTGATTCATTAAACAATTGCTTTAATTGAATACTTGATTTGATTCGTTTTTTCTCTTGATTCGATTTAATATTTGTTTAATTCATTTGGGTGCATTTTCAGATTCAAATAGATTCTGATTCGCAAGCCCTTGATTTGATTTAATATTTTGATTTAACATCAGTTTGGTTAAAT
The DNA here is from genome assembly GCF_023724105.1 of Carassius gibelio. Classification (NCBI taxonomy): domain Eukaryota; kingdom Metazoa; phylum Chordata; class Actinopteri; order Cypriniformes; family Cyprinidae; genus Carassius; species Carassius gibelio. Next base: position 5,166,435 of record NC_068419.1, on the reverse strand, counting down.
TTTGATTTGAATTCTTCTGATTCATTTGGGTATATTTAAGGAACAGTGCTCATATCATGCTGTAAAACTAATTTTATATATTCTAAAAAATATTAACAAGTCGATATTTAAAAAAAAATACAAATTATATTCTGAATTAAAAAATCAACAACCAAAAGTAACATTTAATTTATTGTGTAAAATTATGAGATTGCTTAGAATTATTATAAAATCTTATACTCTATTTTTGTAAACTCACATGTGACTCCCATGATGTATTACAGATATAGGTTTCTAGTTCAGAGTTTGTGTTTGTTTGTTTAGAATGATTCAGTAGAAGGACTGACTCATAAACCATGTGTTTTACACATTTTATACAGCCTTACTGTTTATGACTGGAGCATGCAGTATTGGAAATATCACAGAAATCTCCATTTGTAACTTCACTAAAATATTTGAATTTACCATTGTAATTAAACAAATGTGAACAGATGAAGTGGTGTGTAGTAGTGCTGAATGGCACTGGACTTTCCCTCTCTGATCCTCTCATTGGTTCACTAATAATCTCTTTCCATGTGGATGTTTTCTGGATTAATCGAGGCAAAACCCATGTCAGCAAGTTAACAATTAGAAGTATTTCACTGCTTCTTATCTCTACTTATCTCGTTTTCTCACAATTTCTCCTCTGTTGATCATTTACTGACATACCCATAATTCTTTGCACACATTTGCAGGTTTGGTATTTAGTGAATCTTGACCATTCATTGTTTTAGAGAATTGAGGCAAAACCCATTTCAGCAAGATAACAATTAGAAATATTTCACTGGTTCTTATCTCATTTTCTCACAAAATCACCTCTGTTGATCATTTACTGACATACCCATAATTCTTTGCGCACGTTTGTAGATTTAGTAATTAGACAATCTTTCTAATCCATCTTCTTTTTAGTTGTTTATAGTCTATAAAGTATATTTAACATGCAGAGCTGACATCCCACTTCCATTTCCAAACCAATGAACAGATTGCAGACCAAAAGCATTCCAGTCTCTTTATCACCTACTTTATATATTCACATCGCCTGCCTAATGCATTAATCTGTTTTAGTGCTTCATAAGAAAAAAAAGTGTTTTAAAAACAGAGTGAAAATAATGTCTGACAGATGGAGTGAATCTGATAAAGTGAATTCTTTAATGATTGCATCGCCCATTGTGTGCATAGTGAGTGTGTGTGTGTGTGTGTGTGTGTGTGTGTGTGTGTGTGTGTGGATATAGTTTCTGCATGTGACTGGAGAAGATTAGGGCAGTCCTGTGATTTGCCGTATTGCGACGCTTTGAGTCAATGCACTGTAAGCCACACATTTCTCTCTAGAGGTTTGAGCCTGACTGTGACTGCTAGTTGTCCTTGTGCAGATTAGAGTTACAAACCAATCCATTACAGACCTGACCACAGAAGTGACTTTTAATAATGGTAACAGTAATTAGTGGTGTTTGCTAAGGCAAGCATTGGTATTATTACTGCTCATACTTTGGCTAAGTCAAACAAAAAAACCCCGAACCTAATTATTAAGAAAAAAAAAAAAGATATTTTGAAGAACATTGGGGGTCTGAATATCCCTTTGACTTTCATTGTATGGAGAAGAAAGTAAATCAGAAGTACAAGTTTGAAACAACGTGAGGGTGTATAAATGATGACAGACTCCTTATTTTTGGGTTGATTGAAATCTGAAATGATTTCTTCTACTTTTCTACAATTTCTATTGTAATTAATTCCTGCCTGGTTGGATGATAAAGCATTCAAAAGAAAAAGTGCAGCCATCGTAGACCATGACATATGAGCATGTTAATATTCCAGGGCAAAAAAAAGTTTGTATTTTGAGCTTTGGTGTCAGTGTAATTTGTAATACTGAAGAAAATGCAATAGACAACGTTTTTTCAATTGTCAGAATGATTGAACACATTTTGAACTCTCCGTCAAAGGTTTTAAAATAGATAATATGTAAAGTTACATGTGGATGATTACATCTAATATGCAGCCTTTGTGATAATACTAGTGTTTCTTATATGGCTCAACATGATATCATCGTGGATGTGCCAGGAATGTGTTGTTTATAATCCTGAATGATTAATCCGGGTACAGTACCTTCAGTTTTCTTTTTTTTTTTTTTTTTGGTCCCTTGTTTACACATTTGTCAGAGTTCAGTTAGTGAAGCTATTGGAGCCACAGACATCATTTCAGTCCTGTATGTGCATGAGTAATTTTGCCAAAATCCAATTAGAGAGCCGTTAAAGGGGATTACGGCGCACTTAGTCCTGCTCTCCCCAGCCTGATTAAAGGGTTTATAGAGCTTTTACAGTGTGGTGCTTTACAGACAGGTTTAAACCCGATGTGCTTGAGAAGATCGGCCTAACATTGGTTTTTCTGCTTCATCCACCACTGTGCTTTGGTTTTGGAAAGGCTTAACACACTGAACCTGTTGCTGACGGGTTCAGACCCATCTCTGGTCTGGTGAGCAGAGATTTATCTGTTAAATCTCTGAGATTAGAGAGGTCTGTGCGTGTTTCTGAAACCAAGCCTATTTTTTGGGAGCGTTAAGATTGAATTGTGATATTATCTAGAATTTTTTGTTCTCAGAATATTGTAAGAGAAGTTTAATTTTCATTACTGTACTCACTGCAGAATTTTTTTTATATTATTATTTAATTTGTAAAGTAATTTTAAGTAAAATTGTAAGCATAAATCATGGTTGGGTTGTATTTGTTGAATAGATTTTTTATTCTTAGACATGATTTCATTAGTTAGAATAAGTAAACTAATAAATATTAGATTTTTTACAGGAATTAGATTTTTTTTAGTGGTGGAACATGGTTAAATGTCATAAAAATATGCAAAATTGGGGTAATGTTTTCTATATTCAAAATCGTGTAGGGATTTCTTTTTGATTTTTTGAGTGAAACATCTGAATATATTTACATTTTTAATACACATTGAAATATGTTTATTATGCGAGAAACACCGTTTGAATCTGATTTCCTAATAGTGTTTCTCTTTCTTCCCATCAAAAATGAATTGTGTTTTGAGAACAATCCGGTTTAAAAGATTGTCAGGCTTATGGTATGTTTATTTTGTTGTCTTTGATCTTTGGAGGTTTAGGAGATGTCACTGGAGAATATTATGTCATTGTTCTCAATCCAAGTGGTTTCTTGTATCTTTGTCCCTGGTCGAGTATTCATCCCTGTGGGACTCCGGTTGTGAGCCGGAATTAATGAACTAATGGGAAATCGGGGTGCTGACCCCTCTTCCTTTCTGAAACCACATCCGGATGGAGATTTAAGCACTGATTGTTTAGGACCTGATTACCAGCATATCCTTGTGGTCCAGTCCCCCACTATGCGGAAGGAAGGCATTTGGGCCCCCCCGTGGACACCACATATGTTTCAGGCTACATGTGCCAGTCGACTGACGCATCGTGAATCACCGTGGCAACCTCCGCCATGCCGGAACGTTGCGTTCAGAATAACAGAGTTTGAGCTCACCAGATCCGTCAAGGTCACAGTAAACAGTCCACTCAGCACAAACACCCAGGAGAAATAACTCACGACAGCAAACATGACTTACAAACCCATCAACAACCTAACACTTCCTGCTATGTCACGCAGCCATGCTGTTCTGTGCAAGACTGACAAAACAGAATTCACAGGATTATAGTAATGATTTAAATTCAATGATTATTATTTATTTTATTTTTTTTTTGCATATTTTGTAATAATGTGAAAATGTTTGTTTGTTTTGTTTGTTTCTCTTTTGTCAAATATATTTAAAAATGTTCCTCCATTTTGTCAAGCAAATCTATTTTATTCTATTTATTTTTTCTCTATTTGGCTAAACATATTTCTTTCTTTCTTTCTTTTCTTATCTATCAATCCTCTGTTTATTTTTATTTTATTTATGTATTTTCCCAACATTTAGTCAGGCAAATCTTTTGTCTCTGTGGCCATGCATTTTGTTTTATTTCTTATTTTATTTCTTATTTTATTTATTTATTATTTTATTTTATTTGAAACTTTTCTTTTTAATTATTTATATATTTTTGTCCATTTTGTCAAGCAAATATCTTTATCTTTATTTCTTTCCTTTTCTTTCTTTCTTTCTTTCTTTTTCTTTCTTTTTTTTTCTTTTTCTTTCTTTCTCTGTCCTCTGTTTATCTTCATTAAAGGTTTTAAAAGGTATTAATGCTTTGCCAAGGTCATGGGTTCAATTCCCAAGCCAGGGAATGCATAAACCAATGAAAATGTATTCCTTGAATGCAGCACATAATCAGTATTGCTGTTTGCAACATGCTAACGTCAAACTTCATTGAAATCCATTGTGAACTGATTTCTCTTCAAGTGTTATACAGTATGTAAAACACTAATGTATGAGTTACTTTATATGAAGAACACTCCAAATCTGTCAGTTATGCATGTTTATTTCAAGTAAGAAGTATGTAGACATTGAGGCAACTCATGAGGATTTGGAACAGAACCTCAATCTGATGGCCAGACTGTCAAACTAACCATCCAGAGATTCTGCTTAGTGAGGGAAACGTCTGCCAGTGCAACAATGCAGGAACTCAAGCGTGACACGGGCGTCCTGAATAAATTCTGTGTCCTTAGACGTCCCGAAGCTTTTGTGCATTTTCGCAAAGTCAGTAAAGTGTGATAATAGCTCAGATCTTCAATGACTAACCTTAAAAAAGACCATCCATTGACCTTCAGTAGAGAGAGAAAAATGGAAATCTCTCAGAGCGTGGGGGAGGGTGGAACGAAAGAGGGCATGTGTTGATTTTCGGGTAAGCGGTTTGTGTAAGTTAATGCATACAGTATGTGTTTGTGTGTTATATTTCAAAATAAAGAATAAAAAGGTGGGAGACAAGATCAAAAGGAGGATTAAAAGTGACCTTGGAATATCTCAAGAGGTGAAAAAAGGCAGACAAGAAAGTCCACCCATTGTCACGTCTCTCCAGAGGTCTGTGTTTTAATAGTGTTTCCCTGTTCGAGCTGCATCTGATACTCCATTGAGTGATCTGGTTGTGAGGCCCTTGAGATCTGGAGCCTCGGCACAGACATAAAAGGCAATGGTGACAAAACCTCTGTTCTAAACACAAGTGAACAACACAATACTGAAATATATGACATTAAAACACGTAGCACGCATACATGTTGAATAAAATACAATATAAAAACTAATAAGATTAAGCATATCTGTATCTACCTCTCAATCTCTATCTATCTATCTATCTATCTATCTATCTATCTAGCCATTTTATATATTTAAATGCTGTCTATGTAGGAAGCTCACTGTTTTTTTTTTTTTACGTAGCCATAGAGTCTAGCTTAGACGTCTTCCTTCACAAGTTTGCAGTCTTAACCCCTTAGGCTGGAGTTTATCTGCTCTGCGAAAGTCAAACATTCATGATGAGTCATCAGCACACATCCTCATTAGGAGCCGCTAATGAACAGGAAGCCTAGTGTGTGATGCCACTGGTGGTCTGTTCGTACAAAACAAACTGCATGTCTGTCAGACAAAATATGACCGTGAATGAGCATTGAATAGAATGATATTTACATACAAAGCTCGCCTTTGGCCAGACACACATACTCTATGTAAATATGCAAATGCAGTCACAAATGCTTGGCCAATGCTCTGCATGCGTCCTGTTGTACATAACGACGTGCGTTCTTGTGCTACTGTCATGGTGACAAACCTCAGCGCTCAAGGGGACAATAGAGTTTCCTTCAAATGTCTGTGACATTAAAACGAATGTGGAGTTAGTCGCGCAGCTAGAATGTTTTAAGAGATCTACCTTAACTTTAAACTGTTGCTCTGTTGAACTGTAGGTTATGATAATGCCTGCCAGGTTGTTTTGTTGTTGCGTTGGATTTTATTTAATTTTATTTAATTTTTTACATTCTTCAATACCAATTTGAAAGTTCCAACATTGTTTAAATTATTTGTTTAAATGTCATTGTTTAAATAATATGTATAATGTTTGATAATAATTGTAATCATTAATAATAATAATTATTATTATTAGTAGTAGTAGTAGTAGTAGTAGTAGTAGTTTTATTATTATTATTATTATTATTATTATTATTATTATTATTATTATTATTATTATTATTATTATAACCAACAAAGATCAATGGGTTAAAAGTATGGTCAAAGTACAAGTATTTACACAAATCCTGATTATTATGTTTACATTTAATTATTATTTATTATTAAAATTTTATGTGAACATGTCATTGTTTATATATTATTTATCATTTGCAATAATATTATTAATAAACATTATAATAATTATAATAATAAATGTATTATTATTATTAATACAACCAACTAGCATATAAGCCTAAAGCTTAAAGTATTGACCAAAACCTGATAATAATGTTAACATTTAATTAAAATAAAATCAGTGTGAATTTGCGGTTCTATTATAGTGTATAATAGAAAATTATGCAGTAGAAAATGTTTTGTTGGGTGCAAAGGGTATACTGACATCATAATCCATCTTCATCAACAACACGTGCAATATTAAGAAAAGCACACACACACACGCAATCAATAAAAGCAGTTCCCTTTTTTCCACTGACTGTCAGATGGACATTAAAAGTGAATTTCCCTGTAGAATTCAGCTCAGGGAAATTGCAACATGTTGCTGCATTTAGGCTTCACCATTTCCTGTTCACAGACATTACCGAGCTCGCAAATCATGACAAATACACATTAACATTCCTATTTGAAACATGCTGTCTAAATCCGATCTGCTCCCAATCTGAAATGGAAGGCGTGGTTTAATGGTCTAATCATAAGCATCTAATCTGACTCTCTCTCTGTATTAGAAAGGTCATACATTGTGCAGCGGTGGCCGAGCAGACGCACACGTCTAAAGAATTTTTGCTCTTATCATTTCTGCTCTGGACAGATTCTAGGAAGTACTAATCCTCTAATGGGATGGCATTGACTTGCGGCATCGATTGTGTGTTTGTCTGAAGGAGGGGATTCCTTGGGGACACCAGCGGAATGTGTTTCTGCTCCGCTTCGCCTGTTTTGATAACATTGTTCAAACAGCGTGTCCTCGACCCTGCTTCTGACGTCACGCTTTCAGTTGAACGAGAGCACTTGATTCAAATAACACAGCTGCCGACCACTTGAAGACAGAGGACAAGAGATCATTGAGGGAAGACTCACAAGTTGTCCGTTTTTTTGTAGAAATGGACTAAATATGTAAATACCTGTAAACCTGTAAACTGATCACTCTCAAGATTTGTTCATATGTATTTTTTATAATTCCAATTTCATTTTATTTTCAGTATCATGGCTATGCCACAGAAATATCATTTAATTTAATTAAAATTTTTCAATGGTAATTTTCCCAAATTTTCAATTAATAAAGACTGTTTCAATTTAATTAACCAAACTTAAAAATAAGTAATTCAGTGTATCAAGACATTTCTTTAATGCAAATATGCATTTACAGTCAAACCATACTAATTTTCTAAAATAAATCCGAAAGTTTTTTATTTAAAGGAACAGCCCACCCAAAAACATTTATTCTTAGAGCACTTACTCACCCTTATATGGAGGTCCGTTTCTGCCACTAAATAAAAAATAAAAAAGGTAATTGCAACTTTTTACAGTATCTTAAAGTTTTGAGTTTACATATAGTTTTTTTTTTTTTTAAGAGAAAAGTCAGAATTGCGAGATATTAACTCGCAGCTGCGAGCTAAGAGATATGTAACAGAATTGTTTTTCTTCCTCAGAACTAGACTTTATATAAAAAAAATATAAAAAATAATCAAAATTGCAAGATACAAACTCACAATTGCAAGAAAAAAAATCCAAAAGAAATTGTGAGTTTATGTCTCCCAATTCTGACTTTATTTCTCACAATTGCAAATTTATATTCCACAATTGTGACTTTATAACTTGAGTAAAATAAAAAAAACGTCACTGCAATATTTAAAAAAAAAAAAAAATTATTACCAGTTTTGGTTCCAATTAACTTTCATTGTATTTTTTTAACCATACATTTACAGTCAGTGTCAAATAAAATGGTTAAAAAACAGCATTCTCCTAAATGTGCTTTTGGAATATCATCTTATATCTTGCAAAATATCTTATACATTTCTACAGTAGATTGACTGCCTGATTTCACTCTGTCTCATCCCTGCATGCTGCTCTGGCTCGCTCACTCCAGTTTTTTGGGATTGGAACTGGGTCAAACGTGTTTCCTGTGTTCTCCATTCATGCAAACATGCACCTCATCACCCAGACCCATGCAGAAAAATATCTCTGCTGCACACACCTGGGACGTTTGGCCTTATGATCTGGCCCTCTGTCCACATGACTGAAGATCATAGTTCACTTCAGAGATACTGTGTGTGGCTCATAAACAAAACAGTGATGCAGACTATTCACTGAATTATAGCCATGGTGCCTGAGACTTGATGCTGCTAATATTTGGGGGGTGGGGGACAAGAGGACATTAAACTAAGGCAAAGCAGGCATTTCACTGCATAGCTATTATTATTTTATGGATTTTAGCACTGTTGGAACTCGGTATCCAAGACTGAAAATAATTTATTTTATTTTATTTATCTTTTTCTCCACTGCCCTGTTCAGTTAAATACAAGCCATTGAATCCAAAAACTACTTTTTCCTAAAAAAGTTTTTTTTTTTTTTTCAGGCTGAGATGTTTGGTGAAACAGTTGGAGAGAGGTGAGGCTTCTGTTGTCGACTTGAAGAAAAACCTAGAATATGCTGCATCCGTTTTGGAATCTGTCTACATTGAAGAAACAAGGTAAGCACAATACAGACATTGTGAATTTCTCTGTCTTTTTTTTTGGCAAAAATTAAACCAACAAGTTTGGTGTCAGAGGTATATGTTGTTCCTAAAGTGTGTTTAATATCTAAAGCTGCTCTTAAACCTCTGTGAGAGGGATTGCATGTGCTCTGTAATGATGTCTTCTTACTGCCATGAGTGCTCCAGCATTTGATGTGTTTTTATTCAGTTGTTCAGACAGAAATGGAAACATTGGCAACCATCTGAGAGGGAAATGTGCCCAAATTAAATTTTGCATCATTTGCTCCCCCTTATGTTTTTCCAAACCTGTTTGATATACTTTTTTAAAAGAAAAAAATTAATTATGCACTTGTAATGGAGCTTTCAGATTTCAAACTGGATGCAAAATGCCATAAAGTATCATAATTATAGTTCATAAAAGTTTGTGTGCCATATTGGGTTTCCCATATCTTAACTTTATAAAAATAGCATACCAAATTAATAAACAAAAAGTCTTGATATCCTTCCTCACTCTTTTCAGCATGTTCATAAGAATTCATGAGGGAAATAGCAATGCTATATTGAATGAACTATTTGATTCTGTTTACAAAACCAGTTTCAGTGATTCAATCTTAAATCAGAATAGAGTTCTTCTGACCAACTCAGTGATCCACTCTCAGCACCATGTGGCTTGACATAAAAATACATCATTATGGGAAGTCTAAATTATGAAATACTAAGTTATAATTATGAGACAGTCTAATTTATGTCATAATTGACTGTCATAATTCTGACTAGTCTTATCATAATTATGACTTTAACTCATACTTTTGACTTTTTGGCATAAATATGAGTTAGCATGTCAGTTACAATTTAGTCACAATTATTACTTTTTCTTTTGTAATTTTGATGGCCAATTCTAAGTTTTTGTCAAAATTTTGACATCCAATTTAATTTTTTAATGTCATAATTTAGTTTTTTTGTGTGTCAGGATTATTATCTTGTATGTCAATTTCAAATGTCACAATGATGTCTTATCTCATAATTTTGACGACTTATAATTTCGTCTTTTATCTCATTATAAAGTCATAATTTGGACTTTTTGTATCAGAATTATCATTTAGTATGTCAACTGTCCGAAATGATGTCTTTTTATCTCATAATTTGGACTTTTCTCAATTTGGACTTTTTGTCATAATTATCAGTATTTCAATTTTGAATTGAGTCATAATTCGTCCTTTATCTTATAAAGAATTTAGACTTTTTCTGTCACAGTAACAACGTTTTATCTTAGAATTATTATTTATCAAAACGTGATTTTTAGTTTTTTTTGTGGTGGAGATGGTTTTCCATATGTAAGTTATGTTTAGGTGATCAGATATGTTAGTTTGTATTCCCCTTGTCTTTGAAGTGGAATTGTATATCTTTTTCTTTCCATCACTCTTGCTCAAAGGCGTTTTGGCTGAAATTTCATCTGACATGATCGAAAGTGACATGACTTACCCATTTAGTGTCTTCAGACCGTAATCGTGTCTTATATGTCTCTGTGCGTGTGTGTGTGTGTGTTCCTGCAGGCGCTTGGTGGATACAGAAGATGAGCTCAGTGACATCCAGTCTGACTCTGTTCCCTCAGAAGTGCGCGACTGGCTGGCGTCAACTTTCACACGTCAGATGGGGCTGATGTTGAGACGGTCGGAGGAGAAGCCGCGATTTCGCAGCATCGTGCATGCAGTGCAAGCAGGGATATTTGTGGAAAGGTGTGTGAGGGTTTCTCCAAAGCTTACGGTATAAAGTCAACTAATTTAAACCCTATAGGCATCCCACGGGTAAAAGATGGAAACCTTCGAAGAACTGATAAAGAGCTGATACATTTTAAGCAGGGCCTGACTCATAGATCGATCAAGACTTCGACCTGTGACCCTGCTGTGCATTTCCTGTCTAGTCTCATATTTCCAACACTGCATGCTCCTAAAATATTAATGTAAAAGGACATCCAGAGTGAAACAAGGGATATCCTCCTTCTTCATTTCTCAGAAGCTCTCACACACTGACATGAGTGTGTTATCTCTTTCTGACAGGATGTACCGACGGACCTCCAACATGGTGGGGCTGAGCTATCCTCCCAGCGTGATCACGGCCTTGAAGGTAATGGAACGAGCCAATCAGATTCTAGGTTGTGACCTCAAATGCACATATGCACAAACACACGCACAACCTGGTCACAGCATGAATGCGAGATGTGTGAATGCGACACATTTTGTATGTACAATAGCTTATGTGAGAAACAACAAGGGGGAGATTGCAAAATCAAACCGTCTCCAGGCAAACAGCCCTGTTTAATCAACCGAAGTGCACAATTGATCTTTCCCTCGGCCAGCTGGGTTACCTGGCACATACGCGCAGTTCCTCTTTTTCAGATGGTTGTCTAATAAAATGCAGCATATGTGGACAACAGAGATTTATTTTTATCACAAATGCACAAAATCACGCACTTTATTCATTTAAATGTCTGTGGAAAGAATCTAAATCATATACTGATGTGTATAACATGGGTCAGTAAGAAAGATTGAAAGGTTAAAAGAAATTAAAGTTTTTGTTGAGCAAAGCAGCAGCAGGAACTTGATCAAAAGTGACAATAAAGACATTTCAAATGTTACAAAAGATTTCTTTTTATCTTTGTCCATCAAAGAATCCTGAAATAAAGTATCACTGTTTCCACTGAGATGTTAATTGGTTTCAACATTGATGATGATAAATGCTTCTTGAGCAGCAAATCAGCATGGTTTGATGATTTTTTCAGCAGAGGCTGAAAATTCAGTTTTGTATCACCGGAATAAAATATAATCAAACAGAAAGCAGGTATAGTGCAATAGTTTTTCACAAGATTGCTGTTTTTGATTAAATAAATGCAGCTTTTGTGTTCAAGAGACTCCAAAACATAAGAAAAACTTACCAACCTCCAAACTTTTGAATGCTAGTGTATTAGGCAAATGCAGAAATATGCTGATTTGCATCCTTTTTCTCCACATGAAATTACAGTCTAAATTATACATCCAGTTATCTGCTGTGATTCGATCATGAATGCCATTTCAGAGCTGTTATCAGCCGCATCTGTTCTCCTATCAGCTTCTCATTCATTTTTGATGTCAACAATTTGTGGCGGGACGGCTTAGAGTTACTCCCTTTTGTCATATTAGTCATAAATCTATAATCTTTTATAATATTATTTTGTTCTGTTGCCTATTGTGATTCTAAAATTCTAAAAGTGATGAAATATCATATCATATTCTACTCTTACTAATCCTTTTATTGTGTCAAATGAACCAGAAGAAGTGTGCAATATGGTCACTTCAGATGTAAAAAAAAATCTATGCGTTTACCCATAGCCTCTGTTTTGTTGAGTACTATGAGTAAACATCTATTTTTATGAACATACAGCATTTGTAAACACCCAACCCCATTTAAATTCTACATGCTACACAGCACAAACCTTTTTCTGAGGTGTGCGGGTGAAAGTCAGATGAACAGAATAATGTGGTGTCCTAGTGGTTAAGCCTCAAGGCTGCTATGACAAAGGGCGAAGGTTCAAACTTTGGAAATGGAATAGAGATCTCCTGCAGTCCCTTATAACTCTTGTGCCCTTGAGTGAGTCCATTTGCTTCTCCTTGCTTTGTGTGCAGGTAAATGTATAAAGTCTGCTAGGTGAGAAGGATAAGTAACAGAATACTAATTCACACGTTCTTGTCAAACAATAGCAGTAATTTGCTGGCTCTGTCCACCTTATCTTAATAGAAAATGAAGTTAATAAGCTGAAACGAATGACGGCTTCCTTTTATATAAAGAGTTTTTAATCCTTCCGCTTTGTCCAGACCTCGTTTCTAAAGATGTGTAGAGTCACATGTTTTAATATTTTTTAAAGAAGTCTCCAAAACTGCATTTATGTGATCAGAAATACTTAAAATCGGTAATATTGTGAAATATTATTATAGTTTACAGTAACTGTTTTGTGTTTAATATGTTTTAAAATGTAATTAATGCATGCTTGCGAAAAAACAAAAAAAAAAGTCTCTCAAATGCACAGATTTTAAGATCAGATCTGATTGTAAGAGTTAAGTTTTCTTAATGAGGCAGCAGGTTTGTACTGGATGTCCTGGTGGCTTTGCAGCATGATTTCGGCCTCTCTCTCTTGATTTCACAGCGGTCCGTGAATCTGCATATATATCTCCACATACAGCCTAAAGCTATTGAAAGCTCTCAGCCGTGACTTAGACGGAGTGCAGGACAAATATTCCAATCTGAGGATGTGAATATTTAATGCAGCATTTTGCAAATGTTCATTGCAACCAACTAATCAAACCTTCACAGAACTTTCTTTGAAAGTGATGAGATGAAATAACGGAGGGTCAAACTTAGAGTGGATGGAGGAGAGAGAGAGAGAGAGAAAAATCCAGAACGCATAAACCACAGGCGGCCATAACGTAGACCAAATCTCCTGTATTATTACTGATGTTCATTTCATGACTCAGGATTGGAATGCACAACCATAGAATCACACATCGTTCATCACAGACCCTGTTTATAAGGGTGGTGAAAGTAATTTATACGTTATAAAAAAAAGAAATGAGGCTGGTATTACTACATTATGTAAAAGCAGCGATTTCTGAGGCTCCAGGACTGTGAACATCTTATCACATTTATAGGCTTCATAAAATAAAGTTTCAGTTGTTATTTTATAGATGCAAAGAGATCTTCTAAGGGATTTTTCTTTTCTATAGGAAGTTACTAAAAGCTATACTGTATACACTGCTATACACAAAGTAGTGTCAAGAAGATATTTATTTTTTGAATGAAATTAATACTTCTATTTTCAAAAATAACACATTAATAATGTTAGATTTCTATTTCAAATAAATGCTGTTCAACTTTGCCTTCACAGAAATACATTACATTTTAAATGATACTCAAATAGATATCAGTCAGTATTAGGATTTTACTATAATTTTGGTCAAATAAATCCACGCTTGTTGCACATAAGACCCCAAACTTTTGGATTGGTAATATTACAGTTAATATTTTGATGGTAATGGTAAAGATGTCTTTTTTTCCTGTTTGTCTAGCATGTGGACACGTGGTCATTTGACGTCTTCACACTGAATGATGCCAGCGGAGATCATGCACTGAAATTTATTTTTTATGAACTTCTCACCAGATATGACATAATCAATCGCTTTAAGGTAAGGTGCTCTCACTTTCTTTTTATTAAAAGTACACTATTTTAAAATTGATTTCCTCCGTGATATCTGTGGATCTGAGAACATCATAACAGGAAAATACAAAGCATATTTGGTCAGTTTTAAAAATATTTGATTATTATTTATGAGATTTTCTTTTTTATTTAATTCGATTCTTTAAGCACTATTTTCCACGTACAATTTTTTAACTAATATGTTAACCTGAGAAATACTGCCAAATGTATTTTTGTATTTACCAATACGTACAAACACTTTTGAAATGGCATTTGCTATGTCATAATGACATTTAATAGAAAAGTCCAGATGATCATCCTCACTCAGATGGCTGTTTGAGACACTGTATGTCTCCTCAGATCCCTGTTTCTGCTCTGGTGTCTTTTGTGGAGGCCTTGGAGGTGGGCTACGGCAAGCACAGAAACCCTTACCACAACCTAATCCACGCCGCAGACGTCACCCAGACAGTGCATTACCTCCTGCTCAAGACCGGCATGGTTGTAAGTGCACGGTTGTAACATCCTTCGCAAAAAAAGGAGTCCTAGACCATGTGGATTCAAGCAATATTTGTGTATGCTTATGTATGCTTGGGTAAAATAATCATGTACATCGAGCCCCCTCTGTTGTTTATTATTGTTATTTCTACTGAACCGAGCTGGTGAAGTATGTTTTATTAAGCCTGACACTGCACTTGAGGTATTTATTGAGGTTGGGCTTCTTGTAAAGGAAGTAGATGCTGCTCGTATACCAATCAATAGGAAGTTAATCTCCCTCGACGCCTCAAAACACGCTCCTGTCACTCCCGCCGTGGGCTCATTAACCTCTCTGTGATGTGTGGACATCACACCGCCGTGCTGACAAATGATTTGCCCCCTAGCATTTACGCCGCTGATGATTTCTTTAGTCATTCTGGCACTTTGGTGATTTAGTGTTAATGTAAGATAATGTTATGCACAGAAGAATAATGAACTAATATAATTTCATTTCCTTTCATGCTTATCTTCACGATATTATTTATTAAAGAACAGGTAATGGGGCTTTACGTTTTCTGTGTTTTTCATTGGAAGTGAATGGTGTTTGGAGCGATTATTTTAGCATATTTTTGCTTCTGTTCGTATGAAATTTCCATCTGTTGCTTTCCTCACAGTCTGCATATTAAAATAAACATGCACAGCTCGTGTAGTTTAATTCATGAACAAATGACTCTGAGTCGGTTCGTTTTAGTGAATCAAATAAATTACAGGTTGACCAGTGTAGTCTGATTCTTGAATGAATAACTCTCTTGAACCAGGATGATTCCTGAATAAATTATTCTTAATAGTCAGCTCTTTTCAGTGAATCAGATATACGTATACTGACTGACTAGTAGTCTGATTTCTGAACAGATGAATCTTTAGAGCCGGTTCTTTTTGGTGAATCGGATATATACTGGATGAGCAGTAAAGTCTGATTCCTACTCCTATGTCTCGGTCCTTTTACTGTCCTGTATAATTTACAGCATTAGCAGAGAGAGAATTTCTTTCACTTGTTGGCCTAATGGACATTGTAACAGCAATATACCCAAAAGTTTGAACCGGCTGTATCAAAACACTTCCATGAAAATTGAATTTTTTTTGCTGCTACTGCATTCATCTTGTTATCTCACTTCTTCCAGCACTGGTTAACTGAGTTGGAGATCTTTGCTATGTTGTTCGCTGCTGCTGTGCACGATTACGAACATACCGGCACCACAAACAACTTCCACATACAGACTAGGTACTCTTGCTATTAAACCCTGTCATCATTCAGTACAGCAAAGCGAATACATCAGCGGTCTTTAACAGAACTGATGTGTGTTTGACAGATCCGACACAGCCATACTATACAATGACCGTGCCGTACAGGAGAACCACCATGTTAGCGCTGCGTATCGCCTCCTGCAGGAAGATGACGAAATGAACATCCTCTTCAATTTGTCGAAAGATGACTGGAGGTTAGAAACGTGTTGCAAACCTCAAAGGACAACATATGCACAATTAACTTTGATTTTAGTTCTGGTGCTTTAATAGAAAAAGTTTTCAAACATTTTGGTGCACCATTTCCTTAAATATGATCATGCCCTTGAAATTGAAATATCATTTATGTATAAAAGATATACTTCATAGTGTCAAAAAAAAAAATAATAATAATAATAACATTCATATATAGTTCATATATATTACATTTTATATATATATATATATATATATATATATATATATATATATATATATATATATATATATATATATATATATATATATATATATATATATATATATATATTATAATGTGTTCTGAAAAATATTTACTTTTTCATTTGATTCTGTATATTGTTTTCTGGCTTTTAGATGTGTAAACCTATGGAATATAGAATGCATAAACCTACAGAAAATAAAACGATGACTGTCAGTAGAGTAAAATAATAGCAATTGTACTCATGATTTTTGACCAGGACGTCCAGAAGAAAGCAGAATGAAACAATCACTATTGGCCACAATTTAATACATTTTATTAGTTGTTTTTGGATGCATTTTTTTTTCACAGACCCCCTGGAGACCCCAGTTTAAAAAATCCCCTGCTTTATAGAATCTAGCAATTAATAAGTAACTAATATGCTATTAGTTATAAGTATAATGTTATATATAGAATCAACCTAAGAACCATGTACATTATAACAGGTTTTTCATAAGAAGACTGAATGTAACCTGTTTTAAAGTCAATCCTGAAAATGTCTCCATCTTTCAGAGAACTGCGGGCACTGGTGGTCGAGATGGTCCTGGCCACTGACATGTCCTGTCACTTCCAGCAGATTAAGGCCATGAAGAACTTCCTACTGCAGCCTGAAGCGTAAGTGCGGTCGCACACATCAGGGTAACCAGGAGGAGGGGCTTTAGCTAACCACACACTGTTCACGCAAAAACATTTCTGCATCTACAGATATTCATATCCACATAATGAGAGGTTGGACAGAGTGATTTTAACAGCTCTGAGGGGCTGAACATCTCTGTCCTCTGCAGGATTGATAAACCCAAGGCCTTATCCCTGTTACTGCACACCGCTGACATCAGCCACCCTGCCAAAAACTGGAACATGCACCACCGCTGGACCACCTCACTGCTGGAGGAGTTCTTCAGGCAGGTCAGTGTCCCGAGACAGTTCTTATAATAATTATAAAAGCATCTAAATCTCTTCAAAGCTTGTTCTGGGGCATAATTCATGAACTCAAAAGAAAGAAATAACAAATTCTGTATTTTGCCTGACAACAAGTAAACAAAAAAGCCTATTTTTAAGACCATAAAATGTATTGTGATTGTTATTTTAAATTAAAAATATAAAAATAATAATTGATTGTTTGTTTAAATAATATAAAAATAAAGATTAAAGGTTATTTATATAATAGAGGTTATTTAATAATAAAAACATTATTTAATAATATTTATTACAATATTTACTTCTTTCTTAGCATTAGTTAATAAAAATGTAACTACTCATTGTCAATCATGTTCACTCACATTTAATAATATGATCAGACACGACTTTCTATTTTAATGTGTTAATAAGTTTAGAAATTAACATTGAGAACATATTTTGTATTGTTAGTTTATGTTAACTAGTTTAGTGAACAAAAATAAATAAAAGTAAAATATATTTAAACTATACTGTAATGTGTGTGTGTGTGTGTGTGTGTGTGTGTGTGTGTGTATATATATATATATATATATGGTAGTATTTATTTTACTTCATGTATGCATGTTGATTTTAATGATAAACATAAACAAGTTAAATTATTTTATTAATTATCAAAAGGATTTTTTTTTTGCAAAAAAAAAAAAACTGCCCTTAATTGTCTTAAAACTGTACTGTGCAAATGCAAAACAAAAAATATATACTGTTTAATCCTGCAAATAGGCTGCGATTTCCGTATGAAAATTATTATTTCTTATTTTTCCTTTCTGATTTGAT
Organism: Carassius gibelio; assembly: GCF_023724105.1. Taxonomy (NCBI): domain Eukaryota; kingdom Metazoa; phylum Chordata; class Actinopteri; order Cypriniformes; family Cyprinidae; genus Carassius; species Carassius gibelio. Next base: position 5,148,402 of record NC_068419.1, on the reverse strand, counting down.
TAGAATAAATGCTGCATAATTTATACATAGACTAATAGTAAATTTATGTAAACAAAATAAAATACACAGTTGTCGTTGAGAATATCCTGTTTACTAGCAACCAAATAAGTGCCTCGATCAAATCTCTGATTTGAATTTCATTCGTCGAAAACCTTGCAAATCCATCTTTCTAGGAAGTGCTCATCATTGCAGCAGCCCAATACCTTGTAAACACAACTCGGTTTCCCAGAGGGCCTATAAAAACCCTGAGCACCCTGACTCCCGGAAATTGTGTTCACAGTCAGACCGCAGATTGAAGTTTGGAGAAAGCTCTTGCTATTTTTGTGGGCAGTATGCATCAGGCGGGGTGTGAATGGCCTGTGGTTATGCTGTCTGAAGCTGAGAGCAGTGTCCTGTAGACGTTTTTATAGTTCTTCAATCATACAGTGAGCGTTTTCTCTCTCTCTCTCTCTATCTGTTGCTCTCTCACTTCATCGTCCATATTCCCATTCTGTGGTCATCAGCACTCTGATCTAATCTCGAATTGAGTCTTAATCTTATTTAGCATTCCAAGCCTGTAACGTCCACTGTAAAAATCCCATTAATCTCCTCTAAACATCCATTTCTCGCATTCTAACCTCAACATTTGAATCTCTGCTGCTTCACTCTATGCCATCGGCTTTTGCATCTCTATGAAGATGTCGAAAGTCATTCAGAATTGCTTTCTAGGACTTTTTTTTTTGTTGTATGATTGAATAAATAATGAAGTAGAGCTCAATTTCTTTGCTAAATGAGAACGGATCTAATTCTGATCCAAACACAGTGGTGTTTTTAAGAGATGAGTATCTCCTCACAGTGCCAAACCAATTAACTTCCCATTGTCTGATTTGATATCACACCGGTCCCATCTTAGTGTTCCTACAAGAGTGAAATTAAATCTTTGATTTATTGACATGTTGAAGCTAATAAATGATCAGTTCATCACAGGTAAATCACCCCCAGAAATTACAATTGCGATTTAAGAGTCATGAAGGAAATTTCGTTCAGCTTTGCGCAGGAAATTAATGGTGACTATGAAAAGTGCGACTGGCAAAACATCCAGAGGAACGTCACTTGTATAGGAGATATGTTGTTTAGAGGTCATAGCTGTATTATCTGGTCAAAAGACAATCATAGCAAAGATAATTACAGCTATTGTTCCTCAGGATTATCTGATGTTTGTAAATGAAGTGCTATGGACTGATTCAGAGAATAATGAGAATGCAGCGGAGCTGAACACGAGGGATTTCCGTTCTGGTCAAATGAACTGAAACCTAAACCAAAAGCTTTATTTTTTCTGGATTGGTCAGTAACCAAAGAGGTCATATAATAAGTTATCTAATTTATCAATATATATATATATATAAAAAAAAAGTCAGTATCCATTCTGTAAGGTTTAGACTAAAAAAAAAAAAAAAAAAAAAAATAAAATATATATATATATATATATATATATATATGGTATTACACTGTATCAGTGTCACATTATAAAAGTTTTTACTTTGTTTTCATCATTTATTTTTGGTGCTTTTTAAATTTACAGAAAAAAAGACAATGGTGTTAGTAAAATGAAATATGAGAAATTAGTAAATATAACTTGTGAGCTGCATATTTTTGTTGTGTCATTTCCAAATAAGCTGGAAAATAATGCACAAAAAGTGAAAACATTATTTAATTGGCCAATTTTAGGATACACAGAGTAAATAAAATGTATTTGAAATATATTTATTTTGAGCTAAGTATACTACAAATACATTTACATATTTGTGTGTTTGATAAAAAAAATACCCTGCAATTGGTATAATATACTGGTATACTTCAAATCTTCTACTAATTTTATGTTTAATAGACTTTAATTGTGCAGAAATAGTGCTGAGGTCCAACTAAAGATATACTGACAGTCTATGATATGACCACTTTAATAATCAGAAATCTTTACCTGGTAAGATGTTAATTGGTGCTGGTGCTCTTCTTCTTTTTGTTTTAGGGCGATAAGGAGGCAGAGCTTGGACTTCCTTTCTCTCCTTTATGTGATCGCAAGTCTACCATGGTGGCCCAGTCTCAGATCGGTGAGTGATCAAGCTTGTGTGTGATTTAATAGTAAATGTTATACCCACATCTGTGTGTGATGATGCTCATTTCACTTCCCAAACAGGCTTCATTGATTTCATCGTGGAACCCACCTTCACTGTGCTGACAGACATGATTGAGAAAATCGTGACTCCGCTGATCGAAGAAGCCTCACCCTCCGGCCTGGCCGGGTTCAGACGCTCCAGGTGAGGACGAATGAATGGGCGGCAACAGAGCTGGTCTATTAAAATATTTAAAGCTCTATTCTAAAAAATGATTTTAAGTTGTAACATTTCACAATTGTTTTTACTGTATTTGGATCAATAAATATGACATTGGTGAGCTTAAGAGACTATAAACTTGAGCTTACTATCCTTTGAAAAGCTAAAATTGAACATATTTATCGACTAGACATTGCGCTTGTGTAAATTAAAATTTAAATGAAAGTCTGTTCTTGTCTCAGTGAGTCAGTCAAAGTGGTTCACAAATTAGTCCGAATGAGTAAACAGCGAATTGATCTGAATCTAAATGATTTGTTTTAATTCTTAAACATCTGGAAAAGTCATACTTGAATGAGGTCATAATGTGTGAACTACCAGACAACGCTTGGGTGTCAGGTGAGTAATGTAGTATTTGGACGCACATACTATATCTAGTCACGGAAACTCTTGGAACTCACGGAAACTTCATCAGCTAATGATGTTACACTTAAAAGTGATGTACTCCTGTGTAATCTAAAGACAAACATTTACTGGAAGCTAAATGAATGCTCACTCTATGTGTCTATGTGTGGGTTTTTGCAGTCTGAATAACATCCCGTCGGACGGTAAACGCTCTACTGTGAGAGGCTCTGGTTCGGAGAGCGGCCCTTCCCTGAACTGCTCCATAAGCGCTGTCGATTTTAAGACCTTCAAAAGCACATGGAATGAGGAAGTGCATAAAAACAGAGAAAAATGGAAAGCACAGGCTACCAAAGGTATGAACACAAACATATACACATGCACTTAAAAAAAATCGAGATGATGTGCTGTAGATTATTAGTAATGCTTGCTCCTGTCGCTCGTGCTAAGAGTTAGGGATTCAAACAAACCCCTAAAATATTAATATTTGGCTATTTTGTTACTTGCGCTGAACATAAATAAAATATACATCAAATATTGATGCGCTGGTTGGACAATGCATCCAGGCCATATCTAAAAACCAGAAAATCATGAGTAAGAGCTCTAATGATTTGGGACAGTAAGCAAAGCCATAGCAACTGCACAGAACACCCTAGCAACCACATAGAACACTTTATCAGTTGTATAGCAATATCATGGCAATTATTTGCATTTCCTTAGTATGTAAGGCCAAGCACCACTCATCTCTTCAAAACCTGTAAAAATCTAGCTTTCATTCAGAAATATAAATGAATTCAATATGAAGACATGATTTAAGAGCTCAGGCTTAACCAATAAACAAAAATAAATCTTCATAACATGAATCTAGATCTCCATTTGGCACAGATTCAGTAGATGAAAAATGTTGTGATATTAAATCACGATTGACTACAGTACATGTGTGGATTGATTTAGAATGTGACAGCTGATCTCAGAGGAATGCTTTATCATTTCAAAGAAATGTTTTCTGGCAATACTGGTAAGCTGCGGTCACATTAGACTTCCTGTTTCATTCATTTCTATTCATACTAGGGCAAATTCTGGAGAACGGAACATTCTATTCATACTAAAAAAATATGGTTTCCACAGAAATAATGAAAAAAAATGGTTTCCACATAAATGCTGAAAGAAATATGGTTTCCACAGAAATGCTGAAAAAATGTCAACATTGATAATAAACAGAAATGATTATAGATCTGAAGACTGGAGTAATGATGCTGAAAATTCAGCTTTGCATCACAGGGATAAATAACATTTTAAGATGTAAAAAAAAAAAAAAAGAAAACAGTCATTTTAAATAGCTATACTATTTAACAATATAGCTCAATAAAATTTATTTGGTTAGCATCAGAAACTTCTTTCAGGAACAGTAAAAATTCTTACTAACCCTAAACTTTTAAACAGTTGTGTCTTATATACCAATCTTAAGTCGCTGGGGTATATATTTTTTTAGCAATATCGGGTCAAAATTACAGTATTGATTTTTCTTTTATGGTAAAAATCATTAGGATATTAAATGAAGATCATGTTCCATGAAGATATATTGTAAATTTCCTACCATAAACATATAAAAACTTAATTTTTGATTAGTAATCTTTATTGCAAATAACTTCATTTCTACAAGTTTAAAGGCAATTTTCTCAATATTTACATTTTTTTTTGCACCCTCAGATTCCAGATTCCAGATTCCAGATTTTCCAGATCAAATAGTTGTATCTCTGGGAAATATTGTCAGATCCTAATAAACTATACATCAATGGAAACCTTATTTATTCAGATTTTTTTTTTGGTCCAGGGTCACAACTAGTGTATTCAGAATTCGAATATCCCATATTTGTAACCTTTCATGCTTAAATTTGACCTCACTTTCACAGTGCCAGTAATGATGAACTGAATTTGTCTGTGTTAGATCTGGAAGAGAAGGCCAAACAGGAAGAGAACGAGGAGAAAGATAATAAAACCGACACAGACACACAAAGCAGTGACAGCAAAGGCGATAATACTCAAAAAGAAGACGAGATCAACACAGACTCGAGTGTGAAATCTCAAGACAAACGGAAGGAAGACACGAGACAAGAGAAGGATTCAAAGACAGATCGAGATGCTACAGGCGATAACAAGGAGCCCACAGAGCAACAGCCCAGAGAGGAAGAGGGCAATAAAGACCCAGGGGGGGTGAATGGGGCTCAAACACCAGTGTCCGATGCCAAAGAGCCCGAGACCAGCAGTGACACGGACAACAGCCAGCGAGCACACAACGGTGAGGGTCAAAGATTTTATGTCGGATTTTACTAACCCTAAACTATTACTAATCCTAAACACCTTTACTGACCAATATTTGGCTTTAAATTTATGCATGATATAAACTAGTGGTTGACCGATATGGGTTTTGATCATTTTAATATTTTTATCATTATTATTATTATTATTGACATTACATCTGTATATAATGTCGCTAAAAAATGCACATGATGTAAACTAGTGGTAATGGCCAAAATCAATAATGATTTTCATATACTGGCTGGATGTTAGCAGATGCCAAAAAATACATAAATAATTAAAAACTTTCAAAAATCTTTTAAATATGTAATAATATTGTTATATATTTATCTAATGCCCAAAGAAAAGTAACGAAATTGCAGAATTTAAATAATTTATATATTTTCCAAATTAAATGTATTTTAAAATATTTCCTCAGAATTAATAAAAAATATTATGCAATTGTAATTTACTCAAAATTAAAAAAAAAAAAAAAAGTTTTGTGTACAGAATATGTAGAGTGTGATAATGACAAAGTTCTCATACTATGCTAATAATCAGTATTCTAAAATGTATAAATGTGGGACCGTATAAACAATTCTATCACTCACTACCATAAACGACTATTCTTGCTTTACCACTTTTTCTCACTTACTATTGTGTTTGTTGTAACCAAGCACTATCGCAGTCAAATTATTACAAACAATTTTGTTTGAAAGAAGGTGGCTTTGTTTGTAAATGTTTTCTTTTAAATATACATTAGTATACTCTAATTCCTATGCATTTTGTAGTGTACAGACTGGTCCATGTTATTACCTGTACTCTATAGTGTATTCTGTACTGTACAATTTACAGTGTGCTGTGCGGTGTGTAGAGCGTCATGCAATGTATAGTGTTATTGTAACAAGGTTCAACACAGTCTCAATAGGAAGGAAGAAGGCAGGGGTCGGCTTGTTGCTGGGACACTCGTTTATTCAGTAATACAAAATAAGAAAAACACGATGCCCTCTGGGCGTAGACAGCAAACGATTGCTTAAACACGGTCAATAACTTCAATAACTTTAAAGCACTGTTGTAGCTTCCCTAGTGCAGAACGAGGTCCCAGCGTGTCTCTCTCTCCTTCTCTCTGCGGTGACTCGGCTTATATCCGGTCTCTCCACACCAATTACTGCAATCAAACACACGTGTTCGTTAATTGCATTTGACCTACTTACGCCTCGCTCTGCTCCCTCCGTCTCTCTCCCGTTGCGGATTCCGCTAAACCACGCCCCCCTCGCCACATACCCCCACCGCCCGACTCAGGCCGGGGAGCCGTCCGGTGCTGTACATCGTCTCTCTCTTAGAGAGCTTCCGACTGATGTACAGCACCGGCCGTTCTTCCCCCTCCACCTCCTGGGACAGGACTGCGCCCAACCCTCTGTTCGACGCGTCTGTCTGCAAGATAAAGGGGAGAGAAAAGTTAGGTGCATTCAGGAGCGGTCCGCCACACAGGGCAGCTTTTAACTGGGTGAAAGCCTGCTGGCACTGCTCCGTCCACTGGACTGTATCTGGTGCCTCCTTTTTAGTTAAATCAGTCAGCGGGCTAGCAGTATCCGAAAAATTAGGTACAAACCTTCTATAATACCCTGCCAGCCCCAGGAACTGTCTAACCTCCTTTTTGGTCTTAGGCCTTGGACAAGTTGCAACTGCTGCCGTCTTATCAATTTGGGGACGCACCTGTCCATGACCCAAGTGGAAACCCAGATATCTTACTTCCACCCGCCCAATTGCACACTTCCTCGGATTAGCCGTGAGCCCAGCCCTCCTCAGCGTCTTCAGGACCGCTCGCAAATGCTGCATATGTCGCTGCCAATCCCCACTGTAGATGATGATGTCATCCAGGTAGGCGGCGGCATATGCAGCATGCGGACGGAGAATTTTGTCCATGAGACGCTGAAACGTGGCTGGAGCCCCGAATAGCCCGAACGGAAGAGTGACAAATTGGTGTAACCCGAACGGCGTGGTGAAAGCTGTTTTTTCTTTGGTCATGGGAGACAAGGGGATCTGCCAATAACCTTTAGTTAAGTCCAGCGTCGAGTAAAAGCGAGCCGAGCCTAGCCGATCAAGCAATTCGTCCACCCGGGGCATTGGATATGCGTCAAATTTTGACACAGCATTCACCTTTCTATAATCCACACAGAACCGCACGGAGCCGTCTGTTTTAGGTACTAAGACGATCGGGCTCGCCCAGTCACTGTTGGATTCTTCTATTACTCCCATCTCTAGCATTGCCTCTAACTCCCCTTGAACCACCTTTTTTTATGTTCAGGTAATCTATACGGCCGGCTGCGAACTACCACGCCCGGCTCGGTCTCAACATGGTGCTGAATGAGATCCGTTCGACCAGGCAGGGGCGAGAACACATCAGCAAAGGCTGCTTGAATGGACTTGATATCAGTGAGCTGCGATGGTGAGAGGTGGTCTCCTCCAGGGGCCAGAGCGAGAGATTGGGATTTTGAACTCGCTTCTGGACCGAGATCCTCCTCCCCACTCACTACCGTCGCCAGCAACACTGATTCCGCCTCAGACCATTTTTTTAATAGGTTGAGGTGGTATATTTGATGTGCCCCGCCCCTATCCGTTCGAGCTACCTCATAGTTAAGATCCCCAACCCGCCGTGTGACCTCAAAGGGTCCTTGCCACTTCGCGAGTAACTTTGAACTAGAGGTAGGGAGTAATACAAGCACTTTATCTCCCGGTGCAAATTGACGTAGCCTAGCCCCCCTGTTGTACAACCGACTCTGTTTGTCTTGAGCCTGCAACAAATTCTCCATGGATAGCCGCCCCAACGTGTGGAGTTTTGTTCTCAGGTCCATGACATATTGAATTTCGTTTTTACTAGCAGAAGGTCCGTCCTCCCAAGTTTCTTTAAAGACGTCAAGGACCCCGCGGGGCTGGCGCCCATAAAGAAGCTCGAAGGGGGAAAACCGTGGAGGCTTGCGGGACCTCCCGTACAGCGAACAAGAGGGGTTCTAGCCACCTATCCCAATTTTTGGCGTCTTCCTGAACGAACTTACGAATCATGGATTTTAATGTGCGATTAAATCGCTCGACCAGCCCGTCTGTTTGTGGGTGATAGACGCTTGTTCGAATCGATCTAATGCCCAATAATTCATAAAGCTCGCGAATAGTACGTGACATAAACGCCGTGCCCTGATCGGTGAGGATCTCCTTTGGGATCCCCACCCGGGAGATTAATTGAAACAGTGCACTCGCCACACTCTTCGCGGAAATAGAGCGGAGAGGCACTGCCTCAGGATATCGCGTTGCATAGTCCACCAGAACTAATGCAAAGCGGTGTCCTCGTGCTGACCGCTCTAATGGCCCGATGAGGTCCATGCCAATTCGTTCGAAGGGGACCTGCATTAATGGAAGGGGGCACAATGGTGCTTTTGGGGTGGCCGGTGGATTCACCAGCTGACATTCACGACAAGCCGCGCACCATCTGCGCACATTCTCGTGAATGCCCGGCCAGAAGAAGCGGGCCATGAGACGGTTTAGTGTAGCCGCTTGCCCTAAATGCCCGGCCATTGGATTACAATGAGCCGCCTGGAAAAGCATTTCCCGGCGGCTTTTAGGTATCAACAACTGGGTTGTATCTTGCTTTGTCTGGGCGTCTTGGGTCACCCGATACAACCTATCTTTTAAAATTGAAAAGTAAGGATAAGAGAGCGGTTGGTCAGGGAGGAGAAGCTGTCCGTCGATCGAGCGAACCTGGTCAAAAGCATTTTTTAGCGTCTCATCGCGGGACTGTTCCAGGGGAAAATCATCGCGCTCCGGGAGGATGTTCCGCTCGGGAGCACTCGGTTCCCCTGCAACAGGTTCCGGTGGTTCCGGTTCAGCCTCTCCCACCTGCGCAACCGCTACTCCATCCCTCCCTTGTTTCCCCCAAGAGCCATCCGAACATAAATACCCCAATAATTCATTAAACGCGGGCCAATTCGTACCCAAAATTATCGGATGCCTGAGGTGCGGATTAACGGCCACCTCTACTCTATGTTTTCCTCCCCTAAATTTAATATCCACAGGCAAAATAGGGTAATTCACCACTTCCCCGTGTACACACCGAACCCTAACCATGCGGCTATTATCCAATGCCTTCGGATGAATCAGGCTTTGATGGATGGAGGATTGGTTACATCCCGAATCCACCAAAGCCTGATATGTACCCCCCCTGATACTCACTGGTATTTGGTATAAGCCAGCCTGATCGAGGGCAGCCTTTGGCGCGTCGGGGACCCGGATCAACGTCCCCACTTCCATCACCGGACACCTATCGATAAAATGCCCTGGGTCCCCGCAACGCCAACAGGCCGGCCCAGACTTTACCGCCACCCTGGCGGCAGGAAGTAGGTCAAGCGATTGGCGAGGAGAGAGCGGAGAGGCCGGGGCCTGGGGAACGGATCCCATGGGCGAGGTCCCACCCCTGGGAGGAGCCCTGGGACCTGCTGGTGACTCAGCCCCGTAATTCGTCCTCCACCTCGGGGCTAGCTTCGACGGAAGCCCCCCACGGGACCTGGGGAGAGGGACAGATTTAGGGAGAGAGAGGGGAGGGGAGGAGAGAGAAGGAGAGAGAGAAGCAGATGGTAAGGGGTCGCAGACCCCTGGACACGCCACCATTTGGTCTTCCGCCAGCTGGATGGCCTGGTTCAGCGACGTCGGGCGGTGGCACTGGACCCACTGCGCTGTCTTCCTTGGCAGCTTGGCCACGAACTGCTCCAGTACCACACGATCGATCACGTCCTCGACGTCGCTACTGTCGGCCATCAACCACTTGCGGCAGGAATCCCGGAGCTGCTGTGCCATCACGAAGGGCCGGCCAGACTCTTCCAGGGTTAGAGTCCTGAACCTCTGGCGATGTTGCTCCGGAGTCCGACCGACCCGCTGGAGGATGGCACGCTTGAGGTCCTGGTAGGCCAGGAGGTTTTGGACTGGCAGTTGGTGAGCGGCCACCTGCGCTTCCCCGGACAGCAGGGGAATGAGCCGCAGGGGCCAGTCCGCAGGGGGCCACCCTCGAGCCTCTGCCGATTTTTCAAACAGGTCCAGGAAGGCCTCCGGGTCATCCTGAGGCCCCATCTTGTTGAGCGGCAGAGGAGATGTCTGGTCTTTAAACGAAGGGGTGGCCCGGGCCTCCCGGTCTACCCAGCTCCGGAATAGCTCGCGGTCTTCATGCTGGGCCCGGAGGAGCGCCTCAAAGCGTTTGTCCTGCTCCTCCTTGATCGCCAGCATGTGTTGATGTTGTTCCTGATGAAGACCGGCGAGCGACTGGATGATGTCCGCAAATGGCGTACCTGACGGAGATTGCATGGCGGCGATGCTCTTCTTCCTTCCCGGGTTTCGGCACCACTGTAACAAGGTTCAACACAGTCTCAATAGGAAGGAAGAAGGCAGGGGTCGGCTTGTTGCTGGGACACTCGTTTATTCAGTAATACAAAATAAGAAAAACACGATGCCCTCTGGGCGTAGACAGCAAACGATTGCTTAAACACGGTCAATAACTTCAATAACTTTAAAGCACTGTTGTAGCTTCCCTAGTGCAGAACGAGGTCCCAGCGTGTCTCTCTCTCCTTCTCTCTGCGGTGACTCGGCTTATATCCGGTCTCTCCACGCCAATTACTGCAATCAAACACACGTGTTCGTTAATTGCATTTGACCTACTTACGCCTCGCTCTGCTCCCTCCGTCTCTCTCCCGTTGCGGATTCCGCTAAACCACGCCCCCCTCGCCACAGTTATCATGCTCAAGCAAGTATACTAACTAGTTTATACTACTTACTAGTGTTGCACTCTGCAATGTATTGTGTTTTGCAAGCGCTGTGTGCTGCAGTATGCTGAATTCTGTGTGCATATGCATTTATGTTCTTGTCAAACATGTTTTACTAGAGCTAGAAAAGGATACAACAGAGTTTACACTTTTCCAGAAAGAACGACCAAATGGATGTTTATGTTAGATAAGCGCTCGTCTTTTCTTTTCTTTGTTTGTCTGATTGTTTGTTTCCCCTGAGTGGACTCAGTTAGTGACCTGTGTTTTATCTGGATGTCAGGGAACGAGGAACTGAACTCTCCTGACAGTGACGACAGTGAAAGCAAGAGATCGGACGGTAACTCCATCATCTCTTTTAACTGCTGTAGGCATCACATAGCGGCTGAATGCTAATTTGCATACTAGCAACCTAAATTTGCAGCACTGTGTCCTAACCAGGCATGAAACGACAATTTTGCAGTTACAAGTCTGTCCATGTTTTAACCAATGAGGACGAGGCTACAAAATCTATTGGAAGTAGTTTGCTATCGGGTCACCTTTGGCATCATTTTTATATTAGCATATTATGATTTGGTACACACTCCCTAGCTCATACTTATTTAGAACAGATCGTATGTAAAATGGGATTCAGTCGCCATCAGCAGGAGAGCTACTTTAGGTTCATTTCCTCTCATCAGGACGATTGGCAGAAAACCCCATGGTGATTTGATTTGACATCTTCACGCATTTTCTTTCACCACTGCATTTCACCCAAAAATCAATCAGTGCACTTGGGCTTGTGTTGTTCCAAACCTCTATGGCTTTCTTTCAGGTACAATGTCCCAGACATTTTGGTCTGTAAAGTGAATGGGGCTCTTGCTCTGAAAAAAGTCAGAAAAAAGGTCCAGAAAAATAGCAGTCCATGTAACATTATGTACAATACTTCTGTTTGACTGATGTTAAACTGAGCTCTAATTGCTGCTTTGGTGCTTTTTTGCTTTGAGCTTTGACAGCCCCTTCCCAATTCACTTTTATTCACTTTTCCAATTCAATTTACTTGGGTTTGAATTGACATGACCAAATTCTCATTCTTAATTGAAGTATTCCAAAAAATCTGTATGAAACCTTTAAAATCACCTGATAGGATGTTCTACTGTACATACACACCTACAAAGATTTTCTTTATATATGTGGTTAGTTCAATTCCTCCATCTGATTGTAAACACGTGGCATGTCATTTGTCGTAGCGCCTCATTCCCCTGTCAGACATCAGTCAGAGCTGTGGAATGAAGCTCTAAATGTGCCAAATATCTGCTCTCCTCTGCAGACTCAGAAGACGAGCACAGTCACTGTGGGATCTCGCCCTCTTCACTGGCAGACATTGCAGCCGCTGCGTCTGCACCTGATGCAAACTAACAGCACTCCAAATCCTGTACTGTGCTGTCACCTGGTGGTTATTTTTTTATTATTCATCTTTTCCTTTTTTGAGGACGTTTCACATCTTAAAATCAGATCTTTCTTTCTCTGACGTTTTTTTTTTTTTCATTCTTTCTTTAATTCACATCTGATTTTGAGGATGTACTTCAGGTTTTGGTTCAGAGGTACACAAAACCAGTACAGAACTGAGACTGGTGCATAATGGATGTTTTAAAAAAGTCATGCATGGTGCCACGGTGGTTTTTGGAAACTGTTGGATCCAAACCACACGCATGAAGATTAAATGTGTCCCTTGTCGAGTCGATGAAGACCAACCCCAGCAGATGTTCTTCCCTTGGAGACAACGCAACATCTGCCGACCGCTCAAGCACCAAACCTTCATAGACAGCGAGCAGAGAACTTCAAAGAACTTCAGTCCCTCAGAGCACCTTCACCAGGCCGTCGTTACTGCGTCCAAAGAATGTCTGAAGAACTGCTTATTTTTATTTCTGTTAGTTGTAAATTTGATGTTGCTGTCATCCTGTTTTTTTTTCTGTGTTGATATACTATACAGTTTCCATCATGTGTGTTCTTCTGTTGAAATGCTTTCAAGAGCTTCTTGATGTCGAACCATGTATGTGACTGAGGGTTTGATTGATAGTTAACAACCCATAATCCTTTGCCAGTATCCTCTGTCAACATCACTTTGATCATAGAAATTTGTTTACACAAATAGTTCAGTTCTGTCACAATTTGGCATAACTTTGACAAACTATTCAAATGATTGACGTATATATATGTACACGTCAGCTGGATATTGTGAAATTACAAAGAAAATTAATTCTTATACAATGGGGTCCAAGAGTCTGAAGCCACATTGAAAATCTGGGGTTTTCTTGGGGGGAGGAAAAAAATTATATACGCATATATATATATATATATATATTTTTTATATCAAAATATGATGTAAAATGAGGAATACATATAAATTTGTACACTTTTCAACTTTTAATTAAAATTGTTAATACATTAAGTATATTGTAATTGAAACATTTTTTAAATACCTATTTTTCGGACTATAAGTTGCACCTAAGTATAAGTCACATCAGTCCAAAACTATGTCATGCCTAGGGGAAAAACACATACAAGTCGCACTGGACTATAAGTTAATTTATTTATAACCAAGAACCAATAGAAAACATTACCGTCTCCAGCCGCGAGAGGGCGCGCTATGTCTTCAGTGTAGACTACAGGAGAACTGAACAGCATAGAGCGCCCTCTCGCGGCTGGAGACGGTAATGTTTTCTATTGGTTAATTTCTCTTGGTTCATGTCAAATTAATTTTGATAAATAAGTTGCAGCTGACTATAAGTCGCAGGATGAGCCAAACTATGAAAATAATATGGTAAATACTTTTTTTTTTTTTTTCATTAAATTTGAAAAAATATTAGATTAGCTTCAGATTTTTGAACCCCACTCTACATAATAGGAATAATTCATCCACAAAAGAAAATTAAGATGTAGATGAGTTTGATTCTTCACAAGAACAGATTTGGAGAAATTTAGCATAGCATCACTTGCTCAGCAATGGATCCTCTCTGTAAATGGGTGCCAAACAGCTGATAAAAACATCACAATAATCCACATCATTCCAGTCCATCAGTTCACCTATTGTGAAGTGGATGTTTGTAAGGAATCAAATCCATAATTAAGGCCTTTTAACTGTAATTTAATTCCAAATCTGTTCGGATGATAAAAACCCATTTTAGATGGCCTGAGGGTGAGCTAATTTTTATTTTTTATGTGAACTATTCCTTTAAAAATCAATGACAGTACAGTTGCCCTTTTAAATGACAAATTCTGTCTGATTTCCATGTTAATAAGAGCCAAATCAGATGGGCCAATTAAACCTCTGCAAACATTGTAAACTCTTCAAACCAGTAAATGCAGTAAATGTAATTATTTTGACATTAGGTTATAGTTTGAATATAGTTTGAGTTCTTCTATTTTTGTATTTAATGTATATAACAGATTATATTATTTATGAAGTGTTTATAGGGAAATCTGGTATGAACAATGAACAAAATAGCTTAATTGTAGGAAGGTGTACTATTAATGCTTAATCAAATCTCTTAGAGAATTATGACAGAGAATAAAAGGAATCTTATTTGTATTTTTCAATCTGGTTAAAGAAGAAACAGAACGTTTAGAACGTATGTTTTAGCACGAGCATCTTCTGTCAGGTGCTGATATTACACTTTAGTTCACTGTGCTAGCGAGGTATTTATGTCCCTGTCTGTGCCGCTCATCTTCTCAAAGTATAATGCACCTGTCCATGTGAATCTCTGTAAATCAGTTTCATACATAAATTGTAAAATGCAGAAAAAAAAGGAAATAAGAAAAATAAGAAAAAAAGGCCTCCTTGTAAAAAGGCTGTTATAAATAGGCAGCAAAATCCTGTGTAAATGTCTCTGCTGCCTCAACCAAAGATGATTATAATGTCTGTATGCCATTTATCTGGAGGTCATTGCAAGCCATCATTCATGCATACTTCTTATGAGTCATTGGTTGGAAAGCAAAATGAAAGATAAAAAAGAAGGAAGCATCGTTGCCTTAAATCTATAATTAATTACAAATCCTTGTGAATTATTCTCTGTTGACGTTCATCGAATATTTGTTGTATGTGTTCATCTTTCCTGTTTAATTGTCCTCTTCTGACTCCATTCTGAGTCATCACCCATCTCTTTTTTTCTGTGCTTATGTCAGCGTTTTCTTCATATCTAAGAGACACTGATGTGATTTCATCATTTTGATTTTACTGGAGAGTCCACTCAGATGTGAATGGCAGCATGTTGCTCTTCTCAGCTGTGAAAGCTGAAAACTCATTCGATTGGTCGATACTGTGCCATTATAAAATGTTATAAATGTAGTAATGATATCATTTTGTTCTGTTTTTAATTTTGCTCAGTGCCCCTCCCCTCCGATGAAATTTCCTCAAGCACAGACTTGGTGACATTCTGCAAATATCATTTTCTAAATCAGTATTGTTCAGATAGAACAATGTCATAGATAGATAGATAGATAGATAGATAGATAGATAGATAGATAGATAGATAGATAGATAGATAGATAGATAGATAGATAGATAGATAGATAGATAGATAGATAGATAGATATAGAAAGATAGATTCTTAAAGATTTTTTTCTTTTTTCAAACATATATATATATATATATATTAAAATTATTGATTAAAAGGAGAAAAGTCTTTAAGAATGTTTGGATATTTTTGAAATTAAAAACAACACAAATACTGATTAAGAAACTTCCCTGCTGGATGAAATGAGTACATACTAAGTTACACACACTCGCTCTCTGACTATAACTGTGTTTTTAGAAATTTCTTGCCTCTCAGATCTTGAGGTGTTGAGGTCTTGAAGTCTTTTTTAAGCACACATAGGCTCAGAATGTATGATTATTTAGGTGAAATGCTGTACATTTATAGAATATTGAAGTTTATGAGTAAATATGGCACAGTGAGATTCTGCCTTAATAAGTGTGTTTAGTTCTGCTTTAGTAACTGTCAATGTGTTCAGCTCAGTTATGTGTTTGCCAGGAAACCTCAATGTCAAAACTAAGCTATTTTATTGTTATTTTTATTTTATTTTTATTTTTTTTTATCTTCATGTACTGTGTATCTTCTCCAACACTGAAACAATTCGACCAATTTCTATTAGTAAAATGAAAGGATGCTCTGATCAGCAGTGAGCTAGCAGCATAAATCATATAGTGCTGTACTGCCATCTGTTGGCTATCTAGTGTACTGCATCACTGCAGTCAAACACATTTGGAGATCAACACATTGTTTTGTTTACCTTTTTATTACGTCCCAAAGTATAATTTGTCATAAGATTGTTTTAACTTTTTCTACATTAATGTCTGTTGATGCATTCATTACTTTTTTATTTTAAAAAGAGAAAAAAAAAATCAGTCATAAGGCAGGTGTGGTCATGTGATCATGCTTGTTTTGATGCTCCTTAATTGCACTTTTGTGACAATAAATCTTTACTCAAAGGGCTCAGATGACGGGTTTGAGTCTTCATTTTGATTTAAATATCTACAGAAGCTGCATTAACAGAATGGTTGTTAAGAATCTGCTCTGTTTTTTGCAGCTGCCACTCGCCGCAAATACCACCTGGTCAGATACAGTAAGAAACCCAGTTACTGTGCCAACTCCTACTTGCCCTGCCGCATGCAGAAAGAGGACCGCAAACCCACAGACCCCCGTAGCAGGGCCAGACACCTACAGAGCATCTCTCTGAGACGGGGGAAGTGACCCCATCAATAGCACGCACATTTCTGTCTGTTCTGCACTGATGATGGAGTTGAGAGATGCTGTTTCAACCCAAAGTCAAAAGAAAAAAAACAAACAAAAAATTATATTCTGCATGAAGACAGGACTTCCAGAATTAAGCAGTTTTGCTGATGATTCTTATTACAGTTTTGTATACAGAAGATAAATAAATAGATAAAATAATAAATAAACAACTGAATTAATTTAAAATAGAAACAAAATCTATTTTTATTTACATTTTAATTTTATATATATATAATATTTTTATTATGATTTTTAACCATGATAACAATTGGGGAGGAAAGACAGCTTGTGCTTTATTTTAAATTATTTTTATTTATTTTTTTTCATTCTTATTTTCGGTTGTGATGCACATTGTCTTAATGTATGCTTTTAATTGATTCCATATAAAAATAGTGTAATACAAATAACAAAAAAAAAGAGGTATATCAACATTAAGGCTCTCCAATAAATGTTACCATAAAGTATGAATACTTAAAAAAAAAATCAGATTTTTTTTTTTTTAATTGTCATGAGAATTATGTAGCAAACGCTATATATATGTACATTCCAAGACCCTCAAAATCAAAAGAAAAAATGTGTATACACACTCACAGACACATTTTTTCTTTTGATTTTGAGGGTCTTGAAATGTACCCAGTTAATGTAAGCTGCTGTTCATGCGTAATCCATACTAAAAACCCCTGTACATGTACATACTATGTTAAGCACCACTTTCAGGATTAATATAGAAGTTTTGCAGGTTAATGTAGATAAATATCGTCTCTGTTGTCTGTATGACATAAAAATAAAACACATGCACCAAATTCACACTTTTCCAATTATTATGCTTTGATGTTCATGTTGGAAATAAAAAAAAATTTCTTTGCATTATTGCAAGTTGTGTTTCTACAGCATATAACACTCAAATGATGAAATGGCAACGCAAAAAAATATCTGCAAAACCTTTAATGAAGGCTCAGACAACAATCAAAAATAACATTAACAAGAATGAAAACTGAAGGATTTTAAAGACATCTACTTCGTCATCTCCTTCTCCTCATCCTCCTGATGAATCATTTGAGCCTCTGTCTTCATCAGTCTCACGCCTGTGAAAGAAAAGCGCAAAGAACTGAGACAAAGAGATGGATGGAGAGGGCGTGAGGGTGATTGATGGAAAGGATGACAGAAATCAAACACTTGCCTGGTATGAGTGGAGGGCTGTTGAGTACCGGAGTGTCTTTTCTGCGGGGTTTCTTCTGTCCCGGTTTGTCCTGCTGATGTTCCTTGGAGCTGTGTTTCTGGTTGTCCATTTCAGCCTTCCCATCTGCAGGAAAACATTTCAGAGACAGGTTCACAAAACTGGTCTGTGTGCATCAGTCAGACTGTCGCCATCTGTTACGCCTTTGTTATTCCCACTGGATACTGTTCACCTAAATGTTGACCCTTTTATTGTCATTACATAGTTATTTTCCTTAAAAAAAAAAAAGATTTGTGCATGCAGATATCCATGCAAAAAAGCATTGAAAAGCAGGCTGCGGTACTCACAGAGATGTTCGTGCATGGTGAGTGTGTGTTCGGCTTTGTCTGAGAGTGACCTCACACAGTCAGTGGACATGCTCCCCACAGCAGTCTGTTCAGGTATCAGATAACAGCTCGTGTTCAGCACACACACATGCACACACACTCATATACATGACAAAGGCTCTGTCATATTTACTGGAAAACATATTTGCTGAATGTGTTAATGGTAGCAAACCAATTCACCAAAACAGCTTCTCACTTTGGGCTCTGAATTTAATATTATTATAGTTAATTTAATTATCCAATGTCAAAGCATAATACTTAAATACATCACATTAAATTTACAATATATATATATATATATATATATATATATATATATATATATATATATATATATATATATATATATATATATATATATATATATATGTTTGTGTGTGTGTGTGTGTGTGTGTGTGTGTGTGTGTGTGTGTGTGTGTGTGTGTGTGTGTGTGTGAGTGTGTGTGAGTGTACTTTTTCCTGGCATGTCAAACATTTTTTAATAAAAATATAATTCTGACCACACTTCATTTATTCAGTAACATTTCATTTAAAATACAACACAAATTACATTTATTTAAATTATTGATTAACATTTATCTGATGTATATATATATGAAAATAAATAAATCATATTTCAATAAATAACAAATAACATATGCTAATAAAAAATATATATATATAAAGCACTGATTATATACTGCAAACATTTTACTATTAAAACTATTATTATAATTTAATTAATTAATTAATTAACATCTTCTGAAATATTTTTGTATTTATCTTTCAATCTAGAAAAGAACTAAATAAGTGAATTATAAGAAAGAGCGAGGCCTTACCTCAGTGTAGCAAAGATGGAGAGCGAGTGCAGGCCAGATCAAAGACAGGGGTTATGTACTTCAGGAGGAGGGGCCTCCTCTAATTCTGTCTCCTTTAGAGCCTGTTGTCATGGTGACGGAGGCCCTTGTCATGTGTCAATCGTCCCAGCTTCCATGAACACACGTCATCGAGGTTAATGAAACAACTTCAACACTTTAAGCAGTGATTCAAACACGATGAAGGTGAGGTTTGGTAAAATGGAGTGTGTTAAGATTATGTCTTCAGTTATTCCCAATTCATTTGGTTTTCATTTTAAGTGCATCCATATATAATTTAAATATACCACATCATAAATAGCCTAATTATATTTAACATCATTTTGCACATCTCACTCACCACAGCTCGTGACTACCATAGTTGAGAGCGTGAATAAGAGGAAATGAATAATAATGGAAAACAATGTGGACATTGTTTATTGACAGGCTTTGATGTCTTTCTATTCTCCTCTGATGTGAATGGTGTTTCTTCCTCCCGTGTGAAGTGGTTTTTATTATATTTTCATTCACTGAACCATACTCTACCACCCTGTTAAACACAACAAGTCCATATGCCAACCTGACGCCTGGTAAGGGAGCGTCTGCCAAGAACATGAATGTAAACGTAAAAACCTGGTCAGTCTGGATAAGGATACAGTGTGGCACTTTACACATGATCCCTAAATTCTGAAAGCGCCTTTTTAACTGATATTTTAAACACATACTGATCTGTTTCTTTGATACATTTACGTTTGTTTAGGTGGTAGGACAACGATTTGAACCAATATAATTTTTGTATTTCTGAGAACATATTTGAGGAAGTGACATCGAAGTAGGCCTATTTTTGCTAAAACGTTTCAAACAGGTAGCTATGTTTCTCACAGTGTTATTATTACTCCGTATTGTTCTGTTACTTGGCAAAACAGTGAATAGTTTGTAGGCACAAAGCATTTTAACAGCAACATTGGCTTAAAACTCCGTAACATTGCCCAAAACATTTTTAATATGATAAACAATTGAATGGTTATTGCACAAAACGTGTTTTGAAAAACTGTTATGATGACTTATAATAGCTACCTTTGGATTTTTTAAATCTATGAATAGTTTGAATGTCAAACCTAATCTTGATTAGTAGCATAAGTTAAAAATCTGTATATAACTATAATTCAAGAGGTAAATTGGCTACTGAGAAAGTCAAACTGTATTTATTTTGTAGACCATTATTCTAAAATTTAACACTATTAGTATTAAATGGTCCCCACAGCTGTCCCAGTTGGGAAAAGTTTATTTCTAAGGTTCAACAACGTTCTTAAATGAAGTTATTAAAAAGACATTTTCAACAGCAAATGGTTTCAATTCCTGAGACTGGGCCATAACTGCTGGAGAGAGCATCTCAGGAAAAGTGGAGGAACCGTCAGATCATTGTCCAATCAGACCGGGGGACCAGCACTATGTCATCCACTGCTTCTTCAGGAGAGCAGCAGTTTCCTTATATGGTAAGTGCAACACCACAATGATATGAAGTGTTTCATTACAAAGACACTAAGATGAAGAGAGAGAGAGCGAGAGAGAGGGTTAGGCTACTGGGAGGAGGTTCACTCTACATTAAGAGACGTCTGTGCACACATAAAAACTCAAGTGGACGCATGATAATAGTATATTCATAATTCTTTATTAGTTCTGTGCTCAAGAGTCAGCACTTCACTTTATAAGTGACTTTCAAAAAAACGGTGAAATGGGTCTTCATCACTGCTGCATCACTACATTAAAGGAAAGAACAAAATTATTGGTTTTGTATGTTGTATTCAAGTCAAATTAAATTCCATTCAGACCTCATAAAATATTAGTGTTTTTTTTTTCAGATATATTTATAGAAAATGGTTTCTGCCACATGATAAATTCTGTAATTTTTTTTGACAATATATATCACAGTTATGCTCTCTTTCTCACAATGAGACAAGTCAGAATTGTAAGATATTAAGTCAAAATTGTGAAAAGTCAGATATACACTTGCAAATGTGAGAAAAAAAGATAAAAAGTCCCAGTCATCTTTTTTAATTCTGTGGTAGAAACAAAAATAACTGAATTACAAGATGTAAAATCAGAATGTGGAGGGAAAGTTATATTTACAAAATATAAACCATTATCAACAAATTATTTTATTGGGTCATTAAGTAAAATTAACTTTTGATTTCAGACTAAAGAAGATAACAAACCTTATTCCAATGAATTATTTTTCATTGAATGTTGTAGTGAATTTTTCAACTGAAAGATAAAAATGCACAATTAACAATGTGTTCGGACATTATCATTACCAGATCTCATTATTCTGATGATGACGGTATGAGAAGATGTTTCTTACACTTTTAATAAAAGCTACGAAGTCTAGCCTGTCTGGTTTGTAATTGGCCTCCCATTGGTTTTGACAGGGGAACCGGTGTGGATCTTGACATGCCCCATGACAGGTGCAGTGATGATGGACACACTGCTGTTGACTGGACGTGACGGGCGGCAGGCAGCACTGAATGGCCACGCTCCTGGTAGAGGTGGGCTCTGAATGATGCATATCAGAGGGGGTAATTTGCAGTTGGGTGCACAGCTGAGACTGTTCGTCCATGAGCCGATTCAGCTTCTATAAACATAAAAATACAGGGATTAAGCAAAGGTGTTCTGTACATTGCACCACTGAAGGATGTTGGTTGGTAACAAAGTGGGTTAAGATTCATGCTAGAAAGTGTTTTGCCCCATATTGATTTTTTTTTTCAATTTGTCGCATTTTTGCACCAAGCCCTACATTCTGACCCTTGTGTGATGTTAAGTTTATGAGTAGATTGAATACCATTTTAATGCTGTCATCAGAGTGATGTACCAGATCAGACAGCTGCTGTTCAAGCGTCCCAGCTTCATGTTTGACAGCTTCTCGTAGCCTCAAAACATCTTCCACTTCCTCCCTAAGACATAAAGTAAACTTTAAACACTGCAAAATACATGCTATTGATGACCACTATTAATCAGTAATCTTTAAAGATGGTATTTGTTATCACCTGTGGGAATCTGACAGAGATCTGATCACGGATGCGTGTTCTTCTTCTAGTCTCTCTTCGATTTCTGTCAGAACTGCCTGGAACTTCCTCAAACATTTCACCATGTCTTCAAACTCATCCAGAGAGTACTGGAAATAGAGAAATAGAAGGATATTTGTCTACTCCTGCGTGATTCATTCTGGGAAAACAAGGTCTTTAAGAGTGGTTAAGCTGGTTTTTGCTGTATAACAGCTGTTTTATTGCTAGAGGCTGGTTAAAACATGACGTCAGTCCTGCCAACTGGTAGGTCCAACTGATGAACCACCTAATCCAGATCAAAAACCTGTTTTTCTTTTGTCAACACAATAAACATTAACTGAAAAAAAAAGATTTAAAAAAACACTTAAGCTTATTTTATTTCAGAAAGATGCCAAGGCAACATCTCATTTTCATATAGATTAACCCGATGCACTAAAATCATTAAACCTGAAATAAAAAACAAACAGAGAATATATATATATTTGAGATACAAAAATAAAACTAGCTTGAAGCTGGGGTTTTAGCTGGATTTTCCAGTAGGGAGGAGTATTTTGCACTTCGTGACCTCTGACCTCCAAATGCAGGCAGCTTCAGTGAAGTGTTTGTAAGCAAGGATGTGAGTTAAAGGGGATTTTGGTGCATGTGTTTAAAACCTGTGAAGGTTCTGAAGTGGTCAATGCTCGCTACTGTTTTCCATTACACATGCAAATTAACTATACAAATTCAAATGAGCCTCATTAAACATAAGCAGTGCACATAGCTTTTAATTTCAGATGTTTGAGTGGCAGAAGAGTTGTTCCCAGAATAGAATGTTTAATCTTAGTTTATACTTAAAATCAGAGGAAAGATATACTGGTAGGAAAGTGCCCATGGAAATCCATTCTTCAACTGTGAAGCTCCTCCTACATATTATGAAGCAACCAGTATGTGTTTTTTTAAAACCAAATAGAAAAACAATGGGGCACAATTGCAACAACTGAAAAGAAATTTCTGTGAAAATTATATTGCATTATAAAATTATAAAATGTTTACACAAAAATTCTTAAGTAAACCACCTCTGCATTCAGCTGAATTTCATGCAAAAGGCTTAAATGATTTACAAATAATAATTTTCATAAATGAAAACCAGTGTATGATTTATAGGGATACAGTAACAACAAAATTCTAGCAAAATACCAAATAGACAAAAATGATTTAAAGTAAATGTTATGGACGATAACCAATATATGACAAATATTAAAAATATATTCTGTTTATAAAATGTTGTTTTAGTAAATTAAACGTAAAATATTTAATAAAAGTAAAATACTAGTATTAAGTTTAGGTATCACACCATTATAATATATATATATATATATATATATATATATATATATATATATATATATATATATATATATATACTGGATAGTCATTATGAAATTTGCTACAGATCACATTTAACAGTGTTATTAAATTACTGTTTTAAAATATGAATTTTATCGAGCTTTAAATTATAGCAATCTACATTTTAAAAAAAGGGAAAAGGCATGTGCAATTCAATATCCAATACTGACCAATATTGATATGATAATTTAAAAAAAACAACTCATAATCAATATGCTACCTATATATCTTCCTGTCATGTGATCCTCTTGTTCTTGGGTCTTTTTCTAATTGGTTCTTTAGATGTGTCATGTTGTGATTGGTTGTTTTAGTCATGTGACGTGTTGCTCATTGGTTGATTTTGTCATGTGACCCTTATTGTTTAGTATTTATAGCCCTCGTTTTGCCATTGTTCCTTGTCTAGCTTTGAAGTTGTAACCCTGCTGTTGGTGAGTTGTTTATGTCTAGCCATTGTCAAGTAGTGATGGGAGAAATTAACCTTTTCAAAGCTTTGAATCATTTGAACCAATCGCTTTCGCAAAATGATTCACTGTTTAGAAGCGCTCGAAACACCACACGCTGGTGACACCTGCTGATCAAAACTGTGTATATGCAAAAAAAACCTCAGGTTAAAACATGCATAAAAATTGCTTTTTACAAACCCAAAGTAAATGCTTTCTTGAAAGTATAATATATAAAATGCAATCAAAATAATGAAATACTATTCAATATGAAGTGTCTGTATAAAATGCGTTTTTTAAATAATTATTATTAATTTGCAGGGCTTGATTTGTTTGTTTTATGGAGAGCTTAAAAAGGCTAGTAAGAGACTAAAACTCAATTTA
This sequence comes from Carassius gibelio, assembly GCF_023724105.1. Taxonomy (NCBI): domain Eukaryota; kingdom Metazoa; phylum Chordata; class Actinopteri; order Cypriniformes; family Cyprinidae; genus Carassius; species Carassius gibelio. The sequence continues at coordinate 5,124,156 of NC_068419.1, read as the reverse complement.
ATTCCACATCTCGTTAAAAATGTCTACAAATTGATAGAACTGATCCGAGATCAGAGACAATCAATGGTTCGATGCTTGGATTCACAGATTCACAGAGATCGCCCCCCAAAGGCCAACTATTGAAATTTCAAAACGTTTCGAAAATCTCTCGTTTACTGAAATCATGTGACTTTGGCATTTTTATCCACGCTCTGAACCACTGTTTCAGAACAAATAGTTTGCACAGGTTTCGCAGCTTCGTGAAGCAATGTTTCAAAAGCGGCCATCACTATTGTCATTTTGAGCCAAGCCTGTTTGGATTATGTTTTATGTCTTTGCTGTAAATGAAAACCTTAACCAGAAACAAAACCCAAACCCCACGTTACAATATCGTGCATCTCTAATAATTTAAATGTACAATATAGAGCATGATTGGAATTAAACTCCCCAGTCCGTTATAGTTAAGGATTATTGTTAATAACTTCTACTTACAGGCAGACTGGAAGACAGATCAGGTTTAGGTTTTGCCCAGCCATTGTCGTAGCCAATCTGGGACCCACAGTAGAAGCATCTCTGCGCCCCTGCCCCCAATGCATCCTGCAGTCTGTGATCCTCCTCCTCACAAGACAGTCCCGTGTCCAGAGATATCGACCGCGTATGCAAACGCCCAAGATCTCCAGAACTTTCCACTGAGTTCCATAAGTGAGGTGGAGATGTGTCCACAGATGTGAACGGTGTCTGTGTAGTGGGTGTTTGTGCTGTTCCTGAGTCATTATCTGTGATCCCATCAGACCAGGATCTCCTGGAGAAAGACTCTCTCCTGAGTTTGAGTGCTGTGGGGGAATTGTGTCCAGCGGCTGCATCAGAGGTCACGGTTTTGTTGTGGGTAGAAGCAGGAGATTCCTGAATCAAATCCAAAGCTGGATCTTTTTTGCTCACCTCAAGGTTATTTGTAAAGTTACCCACCCCCTTTTCCAAAACATCTGTCCTCAGATCAGTAGGACTCAAGTGTGAGTTCGTCTCAGCAGATTTCAGTTCCTCAAGCAAGGACATGCCCTCCCTATAAACACGACTGTCTGGACTAATTGATCCGCGCAGTCGGTCACGAATTTCGGTAGGATAATTTTGGACTGGATCCATTTGAACAAAGTATGCTAGAGTGTAAACATTATTTCTGCCAACTTTACTAATATCTGGGGATACAGTGATTTCTTTTTCACTTCTTATTTTCCTCAACTCTCCTGAGTCAAACATAGTTTCAGAGTCTGCTGTTCCCAAAACAGTTTTGCCAGAGTCTTTTGTAGGCGAGGGTTTTTGGTTTGACTCCATTTCACAATTCGGTTCACCTGCAGGGGGATCCTCCATTTCTCGCTGTTGTAATCTCTTCTGTTGATCCTCTTTACTATCTTTTGATATTGCATTCAGCATCTTCAAAAAGCAGAAACGGCATGGGAAATCAGACAAATACTCATAAACAGACCCCAGCAAGTGCATATTATCCAGATTGCCTACTCCACTAAAAACTCAAAAAGTAACTGTAAAAATAATGGCTATAGATATTGTATCCAAACAGGTTTCCCCAAAACTTTGATGTCTGTTTTGTTTGAACAAACCGATCCCACCTCAAACTCAACTGAGCTACAGTAATATTGGCTGGCCACGTTACATTGTGACCTTTTTTAAAGTATGGATTAAGAAAATATATAAAGATATTTCTGAAAAAAATATTTTAGATAATATTGTATTTTCTTATTTTTTTTTACAGGAAATCATTGAATCAACCACTGCATCACAGGAAACAACAAGATTTAACACAATAACAGAAAAAACATTCTGTAGCATCAATACATGCATTTAAACCTTCTGCAGTATGTAAATAAAGAAAGAACAAAACATGCGTCTTACCTTCGTGAGCTTGGGTCCTGGGCTGTTTTGCGGGGATAGCGCAGGTATGAAGGGCTCCTCTAGGAAGCCGCTGCTGTCTGACTGACAACTGTTTGTTCTCATCACGCAAGACCCGTTTCGTTCACCTACAACGAACCAAGATCAAGATAAGCATGCGTCCACATCTCACAAGCGTTCAAGAACACTAAAGCCACTTTATCAGAATAAACAAACAACTCCATTTTACCATAGCACCGTGGTCAGGTGGACATTACCTCAACTATAAACCATATAGCCTGCTGCACATACGAAAATGACTGAACAATCGCAATCGCAAAAGTCATTTGCATAATATCAGAGATGGAAATTGTCCTAAGTAAACTATTTGAATCCACACGGTGGCTTTTACAAACTTTCGCTTTTCAGGAAGCAAAAGGAACGATATTGCATTTTAAATCAGAACTTTTTTCAGAAGTTCAGATGTTAAGGCCCATTCACACCAAGGACTATAAAGTATAAAGATATAGATAAGATAAGGACAGAGTTAAAGATAATATAAGGATAACTATAAAGGTATCGATACAGATAGTGTAGTTCTAAAAACCATTCTCAATATTAAAGCATAGCAGCGTCAACACCACAGCTATAACAATAAAAGGCACAGAGAAACGATAATGTTGGAATCACTTTCAGAGCGATTCTTTTTCCAAATGATGAATGATACAAACATTGACACCCAATCAGAATCCATCCTTCTATAAGGAGCTCGAGAATTAAAAGCAGCAGATGAGCGTGTGCTTAGAATTAACATACAATATTGTCTGCTGGTGTCTACACTAATATCGTTATAACTTTTGCTCTTGGTGTTAAAGGGGCTTTATCCTGTATAAAACTTGCTACTAAATGTTATGTCTGCTATGCGAGGGCAGTTAGCAGGGCTTTGAACATTGCTCTGCAGTTGCTTGGGTGTTTTAAAACCAAATGCACCTCCAGGGTCCACTGGACCATTGCAGCTCCCAGATAGACTTCCCTCATCGAAACTCTGGACCTGAAACAACAGGTCCACAACAATCGACAACATTAAAAAGGGAACAATGTCGAAGTAAATACAGAGGGAATCACTGCAGAGCAATAATACTTCACCTCTTCCAGCTCAAAAGATTCAGCAGGCCGTTGCAGACTCTCTTCAGTTGAAGATGGGATAGAGTCAAGCTTCAGAAGGTCTGATGTTCCTCTTACTGTCGGACTGTTTAAAACCGGCTCAGCTGCCTCTAAATTAATGCTCTGCTCCTCTTCTAATGGGGAGAGACCGTTTTCTAACAATATTGTGCGTTTGGAAGGGATCCTTTTATCTACCATTGGCATCCCAGGTGATTCTGGGCTGGATATGGCTGAGGAGGTCACACGAGAGGGCATGTGCTGATTCTGTAACGTTTTGGCTTGACTGAGGCTCTTCTTGTAGGCCCTACGCAGAATCATGGCAATACGTTTTTTCTTCTCTCGTGCTTCTGCAGACATCTGGGAGGCTGTAGATGTGTCCACATTCTGAGTATTTCCACCGACCAGAGAGGAGAACGTTGTGGTGACCTGCTGAAGAACCTCGAGTTGTCTAAACCGATCTGAACACCGGGAGGAAAAAAGATAGTGTTTCAAGACTCTTGACATGCATAAAACTCTGCTTATCAGACTTTCAACACACTGCAGCTGTACAAGAAAGGAGTGCCAAGAACCGTATTATAATCTACATATCCGATAAAAAGAACAGATTGTGAAATGAAAAATCCTACACTCTTGACCAATAAAGTACTTCAGTGGAATCCATAGTTCCATTAAGAACCTTTAAGGGCCCTGTATTATGTTATTTAACAACTCTCTCCAGTATTTTGAATATTGTACCCATTTCAACCACAAGCTGTCAGTAATACATACTGCACGTTTAACGTCAATGGAACCATAAGCTACCGCTCCACTGAATGGTTTTCTGAATTGTAACATTCAGCATGTGGCTATAAAGAGAGGTACCTAAAAGGGTAATTCACCTCTAAAAATGTGTGTATGCTTTATTTCTACCACAGAAAGCAAAAGGAGACGTAAAATTTTTTTAATTATGTAATTATAATAACGTATATTTCAATCTTTAAAAGGACAAAATGTCTAGTGCACAATATTCAAAGTCATCTTAAGTCATACATTAGTTTTGGCCTAAGAAGACTTATATAATGCACAAGTCATACAGACCGGTTTTGTGTAATTTTTCTAATTAATTAATTGGAATTTGACAGGCCCTTTCACATTCATTCTAAGGAAGCTGTGGCAAGAATGCTTTTCAGAAATTCACAGTTTGAGTTCCATGGAAGACAAGAAGTCATATGAGTTCGAAAGTCATGCGTTTTGAAAAAATACTTTCATTTTTGTGTGAACTTGAGGAAGCTTGCTCACTTCTGACATCCACGTTTTCAATGTCCATTCGGTTCTGCTGAGCTTCCAGAAAGAGCTGAAAGCTGATGCCACGAGCGCAGGACTTGTTATTGAGGAATCGGGCTGGGATTCTCCCTGTAATGTCAGGCTCCTCAGTGCCAAAACCCAAATCCAGCAACAGTTCCTCAGGGTCATCCTGCAGTATGTTCAACATGTCCATTATGCTGCATAACAAAAAACAACATTAGCAGCAATATCAACACATTAACATCTTAAAGTAAACGATCGACAGGTGGAGGAGTCTATTGAAGACAACCAGACCTGACGTCAGATGGTATTGAGACATTCGATGCAACACTGTTCCTCTTTGACAGAGCAGGAGGATCTTTAGATGACCTGCATGTGGATGACACCAGCAAACATCAGTGTATAGAAAACAAACACTCATTATCCTCTGTTTCACCCATTTCCGGTCAGAATCGCCCTTCTCCTATCTCACTTCCCCATCAGTGACACACCGCCTCATGCAAATCCACCCAGCATCCCACGAAGTGGTATGTCAGCAAATCAGCATTTGCATGGGAAATGTGCCCAAGGTCTCTGACAGGTGCCTGAACAAGCCTACATCATGCACATATATACACTCTTACACAGCACTCCGTCTGATATATAGTGTATACACATGCATACATAGTACATATTCATATAACAGATGTACCACTTCAGGTCATTTAAAACAATTTGATGTGACAGATATGCAGTGTATTCCTTTATACAGTGAATAGAGAACAGTGCTGTTACAAAAATTGCAATTTGCAATTGCAATTATATAATCATACATTTTTATATATGGATATTTAATCGTACAGTACATTCTTAGTTTTTACATTTTTACATTTAGATTACTTTTGCTGTCATCTAAAACTCATTTCAGGTTAATACTGAAAAACAAATAATTTAATAACACCGTTAAATGTAATCTTTAGTTAATCTCAAAATGAATATCCATTTTTTTACACTTTACCATTTTTGACAGTCGCTTTTAGTTTTGATTTAGTGACAAAAATAGTTTAAAATGTTAATTTTTGCCATTATATGCAAATATTATAATTTAGCCTATCATATGAATATCATATCACATAAAAGAAGTCAAAGTTATTCAAGTTATAAATGAAAGTACTGCTTAAAAGACAATGAACATTGAATCTGTTCTTACCTCAGAAGCTCTCGTACAGTCTTGAGAGAGTGTTTGCCATATAAAGATGCTGCATCAGACAGAAAAAACAAAAAGGAGTTCTTATAAAGATGGAAAACATCTCCGATTTCAATTAAACACCTCCAGACAGCAGTACAGTAGCTATATTAGGTCAATATTCTTCATTGTTGTTTTGATGTCTTCTCATAAACAACTGTAGAGAAGGCTTTGGCATTTTGTCAGGGACATGCTGATGTCTTCTCAAAAGCGGACCCTGATCCAAAGTGCCCAGCATCTTTGTTTAATCTCAGCAGTTTCCGAAGAGCAACGATCCATTCCGTCCTGTACCTTCCAGCTACCAGCTGAGTTACAAAACCAAAGCACCTCATTCACTAAAAGGGGAGTGTCTGGCAGCACAACTGACATAAATGAGAGTTTCAGAGCAACTTTTCCTAATAAGAGTCAAACAGCAACAGACAAGAGTGAAGACATTCACAAAGTTACCCTGAAAAGGAAGAACCCAGATAAGAAGAAAGACAGAACCCTGAAGAAAGACAGCACACCGAGCAGGAAGAAAACAACTATAGGTGGTCGACGTGAATATGATCATTCAGAAATGTTAACAGATATAAAGAATGTCTGGCAAGAAAGCAAAAACATTTAGAGATGCAGCTGATTGTATGCTCTTGTATCATTATGTCTTTCTATCCATTGTGTTGTCTATTATTCTGCATTTGTCTTAAAATTAGTTAAGAAGCAATGTAACCATGTTTAAAATCCAGGGTTAGCACAGTGCTTCTGAACAGTTCATTCAATGTATTCTAAAACACAGACCCCATAACCACCTGTATGCTCAGTACTTTAATAAAAAATAGCTCAAACCTTGATGCCAAACCAACTTCACTCATTCATATATCGCATTCATATGTCCTAACACCAGTAGTCAAAATAATTATGTAGAGGATGATTTAGCCTAGTAGGACATGTACCTCCATGTATATCAAAGCATTCATAGAAATTAAAAATGAAGGCAACGGTTTGCAAATTTTTTTTATTAATCTTTTTATTTTAATTGTTTTAAGTAAACATCTTCACTGAACTAACATTCATTTTAAGTAGGATAACAAACAAATCCGAATGTCATAAGACAGTAAGTGACTAAATGTGATGAAATCAACAACAGCTTTATAAATGAACAGTCAGACAATGCAATGCAACTAATCATGGCCCATTGCCTTCTGGGGAAAGAGTGACTAAGACTTAATTACAAAGAATTTTCAGTGTAGGTGTATTTGAACTATAAATCATAAATCTAACTCATCTATTGTGCAATTTTCTTTTCTTTTAAAAATAAAAGTACAGGAAAGCTACATCGAAATGAATCACTTGAAAATTTCAGAGTGGCAAGTAAACAAAAACACTACAACAATCAAGTCAATTTCAGGTGACCTTTTCTGCATTAATAACTTACAATCTTTTTTTGAAGAGTATCCTTAACTCTAACCAACTTTGAATGGGAAATTATAAGTTGATAAGGATACTATTGAAGCCCATAAACACAAACTCTAAAATCTGATAGGATTAGTTGATCTGGGCTAGGTTTCCCAAAAGCATCATAGCTTAAAGGAACACTCCACTTTTTTTGCAAACAGGCTCATTTTCCTACTCCTCTAGAGTTATACAATTGAGTTTTGCCATTTTTGAATCCATTCAGCTGATCTCCGGATCTGGCAGTATCACTTTTAGCTTAGCTCAGCATAGATCAATTGAATCTGATTAGACCGTAAGCATCTAGCTCAAAAATGACCAAAGAGTTTCTATATTTTTTCTTTTTAAAACATGACTCTTCTGTAGTTACAGTTCCTGCAGAGTATAGTTCCTAGCCATGTCGGTCTAGAAAATCGCAACTTTTCATTTTCTGTCAGTCTTAGTACACAATGTAACTACAGAAGAGTCAAGTTTTAAACAGAAAAAATATAGAAACTCTTTGGTCATTTTTGAGCGAGATGCTAACGGTCTAATCTGATTCAATGATCTATGCTAAACCAAGCTAAAAGTGCAATCGCCAGACACTGAGTTCGGCTGAATGGATTCTAAAACGGTTAGACTCAAAGGGGAGTTGGAAAATGAGCCTATTTTCAAAAAAATAAAAGTTTAAAGGAGTGTTCCTTTAAGTACATTGTAGAACCACTGAAACCAATGGAGCTACAATCAACTTAGGCTTAAAATGCTTTCGGGAAACTGTATGATGCCCTGATTGTTTAGTTTTCTTCCAGGACTTACACGGATGTTGATCCAGGCACATGTCGTACTTGGGTAAATCATGTTAAGTTAAGGCGCACGTCTGCTTTATCTACTCCTTATCTTTCCTGTGTAACTGGAAACCATGCAATAGCAGGTGAAGTTTCCACAAATATGCCGTGACGCATCTCAGACTGACGTCCCCTGAAGCAGGAGACAAGCAGAGACTGGACTGTCTCAATTTCTGCCAATGTTTGTGTTAGATGGCATGAAGAGGTTTGACAATGTTTAAAATCCAGGGTTAGCACAGTCCATCTGAACACATCAGTCAATGTATTCTAAAAAACAGACCCCATATGCCACTGTACGCTCAGTACTTTAATAAAGAACAGCTCAGACCTTGATGCCAACCAACGTCACTCATTCATATCGCTCATATGTCTTGTTTCAGATGGGTATTTGGTTAAACTGAAAAGAGCAAAATAAAACCGAGAATGTTTACCTTCCACTCCCAGTGCCAGATCATCTTCTCCGCTCTTGTTTCTTCTTATAGTCTTCACTGAAAACAAAGCAATATATTTAACAATACAGTATTTAGGAGTGTGAAATTCAGAGGCAATAAGTCATGCCCTCGGGTCAGTAGGTCAGCTGACCTGCTAACCCTGTTATAATGGCATAAACCATCTTGTTGTCAACAGTCACAGAGAAATGACTAATTGACTCATTGTGAATCATATTAGTATGTTAATGACAAATCCAACACAACGTTTACACAGAGCTCCAGGGTGAAAGAGGCATTCACAGGAACACTGCATATGCATTGAGCTGATCACATTTATCAAACAGTCTACCGAAGCAAGAAATATACACCAAAATACTCTCCAATGTTGCATTTTATCCCTCAGCTTCTTAGCATTATTTTATTGGGAAATGATGATAAATAATAAAAAATGCATATATTTTTTGTAATGTTATAATAATAAATACAAATATAACATTTTATTCTATATTCTTAATTATTACTACTTTAAAATGTGTATATGAAGTAAAACGTAACCATTTACTGGATTGCAATCTTATAAACTCAGTTTATCTTTCTTTTTGTTTCTTTTTTTTTTTTTTTGTGCAAATGGGACATGTAAACTTACCTGACATTTCCAGGTCAACTTCTGGTTTCGTGTCATCCCTTAAATAAGGAAGTCAAATTATATTAGTGACCATAGCGGAAATTCTTTAAAGAGTATAAAAGGGAAGAAATGCTAATTATAACAGATTGCACAGTAAAGCAGATGAAACCTTTTGAGAAAGGTTCATCCCTCAAAGAAAGAGACATGAACACTTGTGAGATTCGACTTACTTTGAGATTGCCGTAAACCAGCGCTCTACGTTATCTTCATCACACTTTCCTGTTCAAAACAAAGGATGGCCAGTTGTTACAACATTCACCCTGCTACTTAAATGTTCAGTATGCTTCGAAAAACATTTTTTTAAGGTTTGGATAAGACATTGGATTACAGAGCTTCATAAATGGGTGTTGTTTATTGCACTTCTTTGCATATTCAGTGAAGTGATAGGATTTCTAAGGATAATCCATGGAATTTTACCAACACTGACTAACACTGATTACCATACTAAAATTTCCCAGTTCCCTGAAACATCTCGAATATCAAACTCTGCATTGCAGTTCCATGAAACAGCGCAACATCTAACAGGAATACATATCTGTTACTCACTTGTGTCCGAATTGATCATAGGAGCAATATCAAAGTGATCCGTCCTGTTCCACCTATTCCTGGCGGCCTGTAGAACTGCTCTTCTGGCCACAGATTTACTGGTAGACATTGTTGTGGTCACGCGATTCAACCCATTCAAAAATCAACCTCGGTAGTGAGCAAACACCGCAAGATCAGCTCATCTTCTCTGTTCCAACACTGTAAGATACAAATATGTGTTTATTATTACCCAAATGATCACAGTCAGAAAAAGAAAAACCACAATGTACATGAAAATGCCAAGCATATTTAATATTCGTGGTATATACTGTATGTATGCTTTTTCATTCATGCTACATTATTGAATTTATCTATGGCACAACCGGGCTGAAGACTAAAACACAACACAAACACAAAACTTGGCCTACTTTTCTAAATACTTGTCCACTGAAATATATTCCTAATCCATTGCATACTATGACAACATATCAAATCTGATGTAATTGGATCTAATAGCTTTTGAAGATTTATGTGGTAAATGAGAATGCCTGAAAGACAGAGTACTTGAGTAATACTGAGTTTTGTTTAAGGTGAATAAATAAAGAGTTTTTCAGTTATCTGTTGAATACATGAAAATATATTTGTAATCATGTCTGTAATAACACTGCAAGATGTACACTACAAAAAGGCACAAAAACAGTATAAATCAGAATAATACAGAAGTATACTAAACTATTTAGTTAAAAGGTTACAAAAAGTTAAAGATATTAGATTGCGCCTAAAAATAAAATAAAAAATATATAATAAACACTTGATTTGACCAATAGTTTATAAATGGTATATTTTGTAAACAATAGAAAAAAAAGTAAGAAAGTAGTGTGTGTCTTTGTATTTGTGTGTTTACACATACAGTAATGACTAAATAAAACATTAATATAATTAACATAATTTTTACACATATTTTATTTGAATGTTAATTTTACTTTCTCTTTCATTATAAAAGATGGGTGTCTACTGTTCCTGTATTGCTGCACTGCTCCAACACACCTGTCTGTAATGATCACATGTTCCTGAACAACCTACTTGGCTCAGGTTCAGGTGTTTTTTTATTTTAGTTGAAACTGAACATTGCTGGAAAGTCGATCTCGAGGAACAGGATTGGGCACCTCACAAATTATAGGATTAATCATACATTTCAAAAGTTGTGAGAAGATCCCACATGAAAAAAATACTATAGTAATTGTTTATAGTAAATATTATAGTGTTTTTGAACCATACTATAGTAAAGTGTATTATACTGTATATATTATAGTATTTATAACACTGCATACTGTAGTATAGTGAACTGACAAACTGTAATACTGTAAGTTTTTACTACAGTACGCTATATTATACCCTGTAGCTGTAGAAAACTTACTACAGTATTGGGTAAAGTAATTTGTTTATATTAGGTGTTATTTTACCACAGCAACTATAGAATTACTACAACAAATTAATTCAAGCAGGCATACTCTACTATAGCACGGTTCAAAAACCTTAGATAAGTAGTTAGTATTTAGTATTTTTTCATGTGGGATGCTCCAAATGCAAACTTATCGGTGAATAAATGCAGATTTCTTTTTACTTTTTACTCACAAAAATAAACAAATAAACTATGAACAACTAAAATTAGGGTGAATATTAGATTATGATTAAACTAGTAACGATTTTAAACAATCATATGATTAGCAAATACTATTAAACACTATGAATAAGTTATAAAAGTATCAAGAGCTGTGATCAACCGCAGTATGAGCGCCATCTCAAACACTTACCTGAGCTTTACCGAAGCACATCCAGACTTGAACACCTGCAACAGCTCGTCTGCTTTAAAGTTTGCTCTCAAAATATAAACCTCGGCTAAAAACAGAAACACACGAACTAATTTGGTTCACATAGCCTACAGGGAAAAAAAGCTGAACGCGTATGCAAATAAAGTGCATAGAAACACCCCGAAGCATAAAGCCGATGTGTGAACGCTGTTATCGCCTTCTGCTTTAATCCAGATGAGTATTTACATGAGCACGATTGAAAGAGGAATTGAGCTCTGCCTGCGTGCAGAAACATGATATTTGTTGCCTAACCAGTTAGAAGGAAGTTTGTGGCATTTCGAAATACCACCAAAGAACCTGAAGTGAGTGTGGGAATAAGTTTTTTTTTTTTTTTAAATACAAATTATGCGCATATACATATTCTGCCGCTTTAAAAATCTAATTTATATGGGGAGATGCGGGATGATAGTAACACTTTTTGTTTTTAGGGTCAGTAATTTAGTGGTTGTTCATGCTAGACCTCTCAAACGTTGATACGTTTGTCTACTACAAATAAAACTTACTTAAATTTGTAATCACAGATTATGTGAGTCAATGTCAAATACAAAGAGTTCCGTTGTTACAGCCGACCCCACTGAGGAGAGTTGCAACACTATGGGGATAGATTTGGTCAAACAAGATTGACACTTTCCAGATTATGCAAGAATTTTATTAAAAAACGGAAATGAACAATTTAAAACTAACAAAATATTCTGCAACTTTAAACTCAAGACTATAACAAATTGATGTGTGTGTGTGTGTGTGTTGTAGTTTGTTAGAACTAGAATAATGGCTACCTAAGATCATTTAAGTAAACAATTTTGTCTACATTAGCTATGATGAATGCTAGGCAAAAATAATCTTGATTTAAAAGAAAATAATACTTTTCCCCCTGAAAATCACTTTTTTTTTGTGATAAAATTCTCAATAAAGATACATGTCACTCACTTCTGTTAGCTCAAAATGGAAATGGCAGTGACATCACCATAGGTTGTTTCTGATTGGTCAAATTGACAGCGTTACAACTAACCCCATGTTACAAACACGCCCCTTACGTTGTTTACTGTTCTTTGTAGCTTTGTTGTGTACGTCTAAAATATTTAGACACTTTAGTCACATTCAAATGTATTATAATTATATATCATTATTGTTACAACTATGTATTGTTGTATTTGTATTTGTGTTTGTTAAACCAAGTTGATTTGACTGCAGTTTTGTTTTCGAACCACTAGATGTCACTGAAGGTCTAACTGTAATGCATATGAAAAGCTTTATGAGCTGATGCCTCCATCCTCAATAATAATGAATGCCACCACGCATAATTAAGCTATAAAAATGTGCGGCAGTTTTTCCCTAGGATAAAAGGTGGAAACTAGATCATATCTCTGTGTGAATTAATATTCTGTGCACACTAAGGACCAGTAAACTATTCACAAACAACTAGGTGACTGGCACAGATTGGACTGCATTATGCATGTCTGGCGGAACATTGTTTGTTTGGATGTTTTGTCAAAGCAACCCAATCACTTTTATATTTTAGAATATAAATCCTAAAGCCTGAACGTTTCACATAAACAAGCATAATTTACTATTTACTGTTATCAGATCATATTTTATAAGCAATTCTTTATTTTAAATTAAAAAGTTCTGAAAAGAAATGTTGCACATAAAGGCTCAGTGGCTTGTAATGCTTGTGTATTGGTTATTTCTTAGCAGATGTTTGAAGTCGGTTCTTCTCTAGTTTACACAGGTGTTCTAGCAGAGCAACCAGGTGTAGTTAATCACATTAAATTTATGATCCAATAACGTTTGACAGTCAGAGTTTCGCATTATGTTCTGTCTTTATCTATGTAGATAGTTGTACACGAACAATAAATGCCACTTTGTTCATTATTTAATGCATTGACATTTCTTCATTTTTTGCATGCGCCTTAGATGTCTAAATCATTTTTGGGGTCACTTTATCACCTAATGATATAAGAACTATGCCTAAGTTTCTAATAGGGCTAATAAAAATGCTTAGTCTTATACTCTTATTTGTTTTATTTACTGTTTTTGAATCTTATTTCGGCAAGTCCTAGAGTAAATCTCCATGCAGACTTTGCATATTGTGAGAGGGATTTGACACGTCCTGACAGGGGCAGGTACTGAGCACATCTGGAGCAGACGGGTGTGAAGTGTCTCGCTCCAGGGCACAAGAGCAGTTCCCCCCTTCAATTCATAGTGTGATGCTTCCCATGACATCACTTAGAGTCCGTTTCTTAAACTTTCATGAACCTCAGAGCTGAATAAAATGCTGTAATCACAGCGGTACAGCACTGAAAAGGTTTTAAATGGCTGTATTAGCACTTTAACACATCTCTTTCTACCTACACGAGTGCCCTGGCATAAAACAGTCAGACATCTTCACCTAGAATATCTTCTGGAGATTTTTGTCTTATGTGAAGGAAACAAAAGCATAGAATAATCAAGTAGTATTCAATGTTTTTTTTTTTTTTTCATAATGGTACATGTCCTCAACGCGACATGAATATTTGAGCACCCTGCAACTGCTAATTTAATCATTCAACATCTGTTACAATTATTCTGGCTTCCACACCAAGATCTGGCTACAAGATACAAATGTAGAGTGTTTTTGTTAGGAGAAAGCTTTAGAACAAAAAATATTGTGAATAACTGTTCAAGGAGAGTTTATGTTAGCTGTGTCTAAAACCAAGTCTAGACAATGTTCTAGCATAAGGAAAATTTCAGATCACATCTAATGCTTTAAAGCATATTCAAGTGAGCTTTAGAGACAACCACACAAATATTTAGTGATTGCAATGCATATTTCTCATTAGAATATACTATATATATATATATATATATATATATATATATATATATATATATATAGTATTTTAATTAATTTGTAAATTACATTTTTTATTAAAAAAAATGAATATGAAGCAAATTTAATAAGATTAATATTAAAATAAACATTTTAACATTAGTGTTATTTTAATAAAATAAAATAAATATTTGAATGAAACTGATGGACTTTTGTTATTGTAAAGAAAGAATAAATGTAATATAAATTAATAAAATGACATTTGTCTGAACGAATCAATACAAATCTAATGCAAATTATTTTAAATTAACATTAAAATAATATTTAAATATTAGTGTTATTTTAAAATAAATACTTTATTTGCATTCATTATTAAATAAGAATGGTTTTATGCATACATAAATTTTATATAAATTAAAATTTGTGTCCAAATTAGTCAATAAAAGTAGGAAATGAATAATCATTTGTTTTCGGTCATTTTTTAGCAAGTTGTTTTTAATAATCTGTAAAAGACACATCTAGACACATTCAAAATTGAAACAGATGAAGGCATCTCAATAGCTTAGATGAGCTATTATGTAAACTTGCCTTTTTACACTGTCTATGAAGAAGTGATCATTTCGAAGAGATCATTGTTCTGACTGAACTTTTTATAATCTAGAGAGGGAATTTTAAATATTGTTGGATGAAAATGTCATATTATTAACAATTACTTACAACAGATTCTATATGTGTGAACTCCGTCCATCTCGTGTGGTTTTAAGTCTCACTGTCTCAGGTCTTGGCAGCATGGCGCTAGTGCTTTTGACTGTGACTTTGTGTGCTTGTGCTCGTTTTGGATGGAGCTCGTTACAGGCTGTCTGTGGGTGGGTTGCGCAGACCCTCACGAGGCTTTTGGTTGGTCACCGGGTCCAGACCATGACTAATCCAAACCCCACCAGGCTGACCAGATGGGGCCCTCAGATTTCCTGAAAATAAGAGCAGGCCAACATTTCAGAGAAGGCAAGAACAAACACAGAACAACCACAGTGGCATTGTTACGTAATCGTTTTATCAACGTTTATGGAAAATGTAGATATTGCAAACTGAAGATAAACTTATCATAACATTAGAGCGAGGCCCCCAAGAATATCTAATGTAAGCAAACAAATGTACCAGATATCTTCATCATAAACATCAACCCTGGTGGCTTGCTTCAGAGAGCGAGTGCATTTGAATGAGAGCGAGTGTCCGGGTTGCCAGATTCTGTTTTCCAAAACATTCACAGGAGCCTCAGAGGGTCGGAGAGTAGAGATTAAATTAAGGCCTAAGTGGGGACAGCTGCCTGCTGAAACCAAGGACATTTAGGCTCGGTCCTGAGGGTGATCTGTCCAGCAGGCTGTCCAAACGGCTCCAGCGTGAGGATCCTTGCGCTGGAAGCGACTGGAGATATGACTACAGCCAGATGGGTTTTGGCACTAGAGGAACAATATACAAGTTGCGCTAAATGGAACAAATCACACTTCTAAGTGTTTGTGTGTGTCTTTGTAGATACCCATGCATGTTTTAATGAGCGCACAGTCTGTTTCTGATTTGCAGAGTAAAAGAAGAATAGCATTTCAAATCTTTTCGAAAAAAACAACAACAACTGTTTTAAGTCATTTCTGTCATCTCTTTCTTAATGCCATGGATCATTAAAAACTCTAATACACTTCTAGAGTCTTATTAGCTGATAAAGACTCAAAAAATAATGTACCGAAGAGCTTACAAAAATTAATTTGAACTTCTGAGATGATTTTTCTCTGGGTAAAAGTGAAGGATAAGCCACAATGAAAGACAAAACAGGCCGATTTCCAAAACAGTGTTTGTTGTAGTGCCTCTCATTGCATCTGGGCAGATGATCAGACAAGCCTGGAGAGGCCGCTGATGGCCGGTGATGAAATGACATGCAAAAAAAGCAGCTGGGGCCACACTAATGCATAACATTTCCATAACATTCCAGCAACGTTCGTGTTACAACTAGTAGAGAGCAGATCTAGTCTCATAAACATCACGGCTGTGCCCTGCATTTTTGTACAAAGATGTTTCGAACTCATTTGAACAACTAATGCTTAGTTCTCAGGAAAAATTTCAGAGGATATTTTTATTGAATACATCACAAAATGGATCTTTTATTTTATTTAGAAAACTCTGGTCACATGAGGAGCCAAATGTGGCCCCAACATCGCCACATTCAGGGTTGCTTCGTGAGCAGATGCCAGAAGCTTTAGGAAGAAGCCCAGCATGAGTCGTGCCAGAAGAACCTAATCTGGACTGGGCAACATGCGCAGGGGACTGCAGGAGACTGTAGAGGACAGCATCGGTCCAATGTGTGACTCCACAGGGCCAAAAGAGAGGGTACGACCCATTTAACCCATGCCAAAGATTACACTCGTGCCAGATATACATCCAGCTTCCTACCAGATAAGATTTGCACACAGGGTGAGGTTGCTCGGAGAAGGTTCACCCTGATGGACATACTTGGCATGACTCTGACATAAATCACAGTCGCATCAACATTTCTGGCATGCGGCATCCTTACACATTCACACACACACACACACACACACATTTCCCCATCCGCTCCCACTAGTCCCTGGACTATAGCATTGGGTGGGCACAAGAGTGAAATTAAAATCACTTAACAGTGTGGATCAGCGGCACTGAGCAGATCATTTCTTCATGCAAGCCTTTGTTTTCAAGCATGGCACAAGTTCATATTTTGTTTTGGCTGGTATGTGGTTGCATGTAACTGTAATTCTAACGAGAAAAGGGAAAGGAGCACTTTAGAACTACTGATGCACCAATGAAGTTCTTCTGTGATATAAATCTATTTAAATGTATAATTAACATTTAACAATAACAAATATTATACTATATTACATTATATTATTAACTGTTTATTATGTGTTTATTTCTTAACTGGTACGGAGGAATATTGTATGGTTAATAATGTAAGTTGTGCTGTTGTGCGCGAATGGTTTGAGTCATGTATCTATATATCTATAGATGTCTTATTTTACAATAGTAGCCGGGACTTCTCTTCTTTACTTATGGACATGAGAAGACACGCAGGAGTGATGAAAGTACCGTATGCACTTCCCACGAAATCCATCCTGACAGCTCTACAATTTAAATCATTCCCATTGTAAGTCGAGGTATGCCAAAAAACATTTTGGAAAACAGATTACACACTAGCTTGAACTAAATAAAAAGAATTATATATAAGCACATTAAAAATGACATAACAATAATAAAATACTTAAATATATTTAATATATATTTATAAAATATGTTTAAAAAATATTATATTATTTTATAGTAGTACACTGTTGCACATTTTCTATAACATGCTTCCAGTTGTTTTTGATGGGCCTACAGAAATCATTCTATATATATAAATATTTATGTACAATTAACAAAAAGGTGCCATTTTAAGCAACAGTTCCTTCTGCATGCAGCCGTCCTTCTCCTCAGAAAAACTGATGTTATTCATTTTTAAAAACTGTATTATGAATTATGCATATGCCATACTGTCAAACCATTAACACTGTGGCTGTTGTACACACGGGTTTCTTTGTGTGTCAACTCTGTTTCATTATATTTAAAATATTTTAGCATATTTAATAAAAAAAAATTAATGAAAAATGCCTTATTTTTATTTAAAATGAATTTTTATTGATGATAATATTTAGTTTTTTATTTTTCATCAAATACGTGTACTCGAGATTAGCTTCGAGGCCCATCATCAACAGACGTCTAGAACTCTCAAAAGACCATCTTTAACAGAGCTAGTGATCTTAATACTTGAGTGAGTGTGTGTGTGTGCGTGTGTGTGTGTGTGTGTGTGTGTGCGTGTGTGTCACTTGACGTGTGAACATCCATGCCTTCATTTGCTGCCTGTTCCTGGCATCACACTGTCCTTAAAAGCTGATAATGTGTTAATGAAATCACTGGCAGACAGCTCTTGTCAGCCGAATGTTCCTCATGAGAAGGGGCCAGTCCTCCACTGTGAGTCTGCAGGGTATAAAGCAGGTCTGTCAGGGGAGCAAGAGTCTGTCAGGGGAGCATGTGTGTGGCCAAGCTATTGCTTTTGTGTTGTCGTTTTTCTGGTCTTTGCTCTTTTATAATGTTACAGGTCCTTTCACCCCGTCCTTCTCTGAGAGTGCGTGCTAAATTTTTTATGCGGGATGGGCCTGCCCTTTTCTTTTCTGCAACACAATGATTTATTGCCCAAAAAGACCAGAGAACTAATTAACAGAGTAATTAATTAATATGAATTTGCATATTTGCATTTGCAATTAGTGCAGTCAAGTGATTAGTCTGAAATGGGGAAGTTTGACTCATCTGATGCTGGTGTGTGTGCTGAACCGGAAAGCTCGTCACCAGCTGAGGCATTTTTGGAGGGGGACAGAAGGGGACTCTGTGTGTGTGTGTTACTAAACACAAACATCCAAGGGTACCCGCTAATCATGCGTGACTGAGCTGTCGCTGTCAGCAAACTGCATCTGTATGCTGTGTTCATTATGTTGTTGTTGAGCTGATAAGTGCAGATCAAGCCGACTGTCCCAATGAAAAATACAGCAGACAGTTTTACCAAGATCACTCATGACTAACCGTGGATTGTGTCTAGCTGGCTCAATGCTAACAGGACCACCAAATTAATTCAATATCAGGTTAAAGAGTCAATTAATCTTAGAGAGGGACAGAAAGGTGTTGTGTGCCGTTTATGTGGCATTAATCTTTTGTGGCGTCCTTCTGAGAGGGATAAATGCACTTGGGGGGCATTTAAAGAGCTTCTGATTTGAATTATGAATGTGTGTGCATGTGAGTAGGCCAGGCACAGGTTCAATAGCAGCAGGAGCTTTCACTGATTATGGAATGCATGAGTGTCAGGTCTTCATGTGGGAGGAGCCAAAGCTCTGGCCAATACTGCTACAAGAATAAGCCAGATGACCATGCTCCAAAATCCTTGTGTGATTTTGGGCACGGGTGAATCTCACAATAAACCGGTCACAAATCTGTTCAGTATGATCCTAAAATTAAAAAGTTAAAACTTACACTTACAGGCCTACATATTTGTGACATTATTTGACAATTTAGCACATTTTGATGACAATCGAGGACATATTTAATTTTTACAGTTCTCATTCACTAAAAAACAAAAAAACAATCTTATAGAAAATTATACAAAGATGCACTAAACTGTTAAAAAGTGAATAAGACATTTATAAGATAAAAGTTTTATTATTTCAGATAAATGCTTTTCTTTTGAACTTTCCCGAAAAACTAATAAAATGTGACTCTGTGTCAATATTAAGCGGCACAATAGTTTTCAACATTGATAATAACAAGTTTCTTGAGCATCAAATCGGCATATTAGAATGATTTCTGAAGGATCATGTGACACTGAAGACTGGAGTAATGATGCTGAAAGTTTAGCTTTGCATCACATAAAATTACAAAATATGTAAAAACATTTTGTAAATTACATGTAAATTGACAGTGCAGGAATGAGAATCCACCATTCAGATGCACAGCAGCTGAGAATTTGAGGGAAAGACGTCACAATCCAACAAATAACAATAAAATAAAGCTCTTAAAAAGGCGGCATTTTCTTCATGCACAGTATAACGTCTTGAAGTGAAATGTGTGTGAGGAAGGTGGGGAGTGATGGTGTGAGTGTGTGCATGTGTGAGAGAGTGTAAACAAAAACCCAGATTTATTTTCACATATAGAAAAACAAAGTTAAAATCTCAGAATCCATGTTGACTGGGCCCATTAGTCTAAACTTTATCTAAATGTATGTTTTCATAATCAGGCGATAGTCACATTGAAAATGCTTTCATGATGACAGACAGTAGGATCAGTCATTTGGCAAACGCCCTTGCAGAGACTTACCAGCCAAACAAAAGCCATCAATCATCCAGTTCCTCCTGTCATTAACCAGCACTGACCTTTTTTTTCATACATGTTTACACAATATATAAATAAAAAGAAAAGCTATTTTGGGTCTATTTAGAATTAGTCCACTTATGCATGAAAATCGAATCCCAATTTCTTAATTTCTATAAGCAAAGACTAAGAAATGTAATTCCCTGACCGTCTCACAGCATTCCTTTTCATCCACAGCATCAGATTCTAATGGTGGATGCTGGTACCCGGTCCTTTATTGAGGCTGCTTTGTGGTTTTGCAGTGGTACACAGCTCGAGGCACACGCCAGATGATCAGGGGAGGAATACAGGTCCCCCGGGAGCTGGTCACGTGACCAACCCATGCCACGTGACGTCAGCGGCAGATGGCATGGGTACCAGCTCTGGCAGTTGGCATCAGTGTCATTTCTCTTAGCGTGAGACAAGGAGAACAGTGGGGAGGTGAGAAAAACGCACGAGCTGATCACCTGCTAAAACAGCACGCGGAAAAAATAAAGTTCAAATTAGGAAATATGAAAACCATCATAATCCAGGTAAGCTGGATTGTTTGAGGGTAAGGATGGACATCTGTGCTGCATGACTGTGTCTGCCTTTTCACCTAATTTTAAAGCTTTATGTTTTTGTAAATGCATGAATGTGATGCAATTTCACACATGAAGACAAGTTTACAGATGTATTTCTGTTGCATTGTTGGTTGGAGCTACATTTTTGTGATTTGATTAGAGAATCTATATCTTCTGGAATTCTGTCTGTAATTGTTATGTTAATACATCAGAAAAAAAGTACAAAAGGTGTCACCATACTGGTATCTTTCTAAAAGGTACTCCTTTGTACCATGATTACCCCTAACGGGTGCATATTAGTACCTTTAAGGTAGGTTTTAGTAATAAAGGGTACCACCTCAGTGACATCTTTTGTACCTGCGAGAGTGTATTTATTGAGCACCATGCATAGGTTGTTTTTAAATCGCTGCTGATTGATTCAGAAGATCTATTATCTTCTCATCATCCCCAGTAAAAGAGCACAATGCTGACTCTTCCCTTTGATGATCCTGTCATAATGGACAGTCAATTTGGGGCAAACTTTCCACGGGACTGCGTGGGTGAAATGAAGGTCACTAAACAAGAGCCATTTAAAAAGGAAGAGACGCTCACGATGGAGGACGAGGATTCGGAGAAGGATGAGGATGAACGGGAAGACGGACAGGACGAGAATGGTCTGCCTCGGAGGAGAGGGCCTCGGAAAAAGAAAATGACTAAAGCCAGGGTGGACCGGGTCAAGATGAGGCGCATGGAGGCCAACGCCAGGGAGAGGAACCGAATGCACGGTCTGAACAACGCCCTGGACAGTCTGCGCAAGGTGGTGCCCTGCTACTCCAAAACCCAGAAACTATCGAAAATCGAAACCCTGCGGCTGGCCAAGAACTACATCTGGGCGCTTTCCGAGATCCTGAGCACTGGGAAGAGGCCTGACCTCCTGACCTTTGTTCAGACCCTGTGCAAAGGGCTCTCGCAGCCCACCACCAACTTAGTGGCCGGATGCCTGCAGCTGAATGCCAGGAACTTCATCACGGATCAGATCAACAGCGAGGCGTCGTTCTCCAGCAGGTCACCGTATGAATCCATGTACACGACCTACCACAGTCCGGGTGTGGTGACGCCCTCGGGACCCTCGGTAGATGCGGTCAAACCCTTCAGGCCATTCAACTACTGCAGCTCTTATGAGTCTTTCTACGAGAGTGTCTCGCCGGAATGCGGAAGCCCTCAGTTTGACGGTCCCTTAAGCCCGCCTATTAACTTTAACGGGATCTTTTCCCTCAAGCACGAAGAGCCGGTCGAATACGGAAAGAGCTGCCACTACAGCACGCGCTACTGCGCCGTGCCGCCGCGCTCCTCCATCAGCCAGAGCGCGAGAGGCTCCTCGGATCTCCATTTCCCATATGACATTCACCTCCGCGGCCAGTTTTACCCCATGCAAGACGAAGTAAACACTTTTCATAATTAATGAGAGAAAGTCAAACGTGAGTGAAAAGGACTGAAAATGCAGGACTTTCAATCGCACATGTATAATTATAAAGTCATCTCTGATTTGGGTTTTAAGCCATCGGATATTTTATTATTTATCCTTTTTAATTAAATTGGAAACGTACTTGTTCCTAATTATAGATTTTTTAAACTGTTCGACAAAATATGTGATCTGATGGAAAAACAATTCATAAACAATAACTGTTTTACGCAGAGTTTCTTGCTTATTTTCGGTATTCAATTGAGTGTGTGAGTATTTCTAAATCTGTCTTTAAGGTGTCTTGCTCCAAAATACATCTGTTGATTATAAGGTCATTCAAATATCTGCGATGAAAATTCAGTAAAATAGGAGAGCAATAATTGCTAAGGGTGCTATGCAATACACAAATCTAGAATTCTCGATCTGGCCATTTATTTATCCACTTAATTTGTCTAAATAATGTTCGCAAAAACTTCAAAATGTTGGTGTTTAAAATTTGTTGTTGCTCATCATTTTGTAATACATAAATTCGTTTATGAGAAATAACATAAAAACGTTAAGATCTTTAGTTGTATTTATTTCCTTTGATTACAATTAATCTTTATTTAAAAAGTTTCGTGATGTAGGCTATTACACAGTGCATTATATCTTGGCAAAAATGTATTCAACAATTGGCTATTATTATTATTATCATTTACAATCATAGTAATAATATGTTAACGACAAATTATTGAATCAATTTGTTTTCCTTTAGAATATGATATATTTAAAATATATAGGCAATGGATGTAATTCTGAAAAACGAAAAAATAACGGTAGCTATAGTTAACATTTGTTTCATTAATTTCAATATGTGTATTTTAACTTTACAAATGTGGACAATCGAGTTTTAAGCACCCTCTTAATTTCCAAATATTTCAAATATATCACACTTGTCTATGCGCATCATTTTCAAAAGTATGAAGAAGGAATATCACAACACTACGATGTAATTATGCAACAGATTGTTTGACAATTCTGTGTTTTCTCAAATGTAAAGTCGTCGATATATTTGGTGGCATTACGTACAATCTCGGAACAATCACTGTAAGCAAATGCATTTTATGCATGTAAATTCTCTAATGGAAAGGTCTGTGTGCTGTCTAGTGAACTCATGTCACGGGAAAACCTGCCTTAATATATTTGTCACGCATCATTTATGCAATGTCATGGACGTCTGCAGTGGTGGATTTGTGCATTGATAAAAAATTGATTTTTATCACCAAACGGGATCTTTCTGTTGTGTGTAATGACTGAATGCACTGAAACTGGTCTTTGTACACCGTCGAGTTGTTTTGTACAGTAAAATAAAGTTTAATTGAATACAATTACATGTTGAAAACACTGCTCTGAATGCACGACAGTCTCTAAAATCAAATCATAAATAAAATATAATAGACATGTCTAGTTTACACACACACACACACGCACACACACACACACACACACACACACACACACACACACACACACACACACACACACACACACATATATATATATATATATATATATATATATATATATATATATATATATATATATATGCTATCTAAACCTCGTTATATCCCTAGAAAAAAACGAAAACAAAATGTAATGCAATGGCGCGTTTTGTTTTCTAAGATAATTGCAAAACCTTTAATGCACAAACAACGCTTTAAAATTGACGAAGATAATAACCTCTATTATTCAGATCTATAAATTTAAAATCTTAAAATATATAGGCCTATCTGCTACAATCACATAACCATTTTACAGAGGTCATAAATTCCTACCAACATCTGTTTATCCACCCGTTTATCAACAGAGGACAAAGGAATTTAAGGCACGAAGTCGCCAGAATCACCAAATCCATCTCGTGCATTAGTTTGCACGCCTATACGAGACGCGTTGGTCAAGGTTAATTGTAAAATGAGACGTTCTTGAGATGCTATTCAGGACTGGGTTTAGGGGAGTAAAGGTTGTCTGGCTTGGACTCTCTCCTGTCTCTGAGTTCAGCAGTGAGCTGGACGCGAGCCAAACAGCGACAGACTGCGGATCAGGAGCCCAAAAACAGCTATTCCCCCGCGAATGTGCATTGTTATCCCCGAGAAACCAAAGTGACAGCCTTTATAATACGTAGGTTGCAATGAATGGGTTTAAAAGCCATACAACTAATAGTTTATTATTACGATATATAAAGTATATGTGTGTGTGTGTGTAATAATGTATAATAAAAAATAAAAAAACGTGGTTATTAGTTCGATTCCCGACTAACAGATATGTATAACATTGAATGCAGTGTGAATTGTTTTATAGGAAAAAATGCTCAGCAAAATAGTCCATAATTAAAGTTAGCTTCACAGTCACTGACAGTTTTGACTAGATTGGCAATATCTCACAAGACTTTTTTTTTTTTTTGGTAGGCCTATAGTCCTAATTGATTCTTTTTCACGCTTTCAACGAAAAAATAGACCAGTAATCTACGTTTATATCCAATTAATCATCACGTTGTCCTAAAACACCTAATGCTGTTGACAGGTGCAAAAATTCAACCTGCACAATCACCGCTCGTGTGAGACGAGACTCTTGATTTGCTGTGGGGATGTTGAGGTGTCAGAAAAACCCCACAGTGGCGATATTTCACACAACTCCGAGAGAGGCAGAACATATGCCACCCCAGAGACGAAGCTGTCAGGAACGAACAGCTGAAAAATGAGCAGCAACACTTCTCTATGTGAACAGTGGAAAGTTCTCACTACACGCTTTCTGTCGACGTTTTAGAGCGTTATTTACTTTTAGATAAACCTAACTAATATGTTTACTGAGGGAGAAGATGCATGCCTTATTTTAGCCAGCCCCTGTTTCAAGTTAGCCTATTTAAATTATATTTAATAGATAGCCTATTATATTCCTAAACAAATAGATAGCACTCGATATAAAATGTAAAATATAAAATACACTTTAAAGTACTTTTGAAACTGCAAAATATTATTATTATTATTATTATTATTATTATTATGTTTTTATTATCAAACACAAACCAATTTGTGAAACACCTGTTCTGGCCAGCATATAGGCTACTGTTTATAATAAATTTACAACAAATGTGACAGTTGAATTATTGTCCCAACATGGTATCTATTAAAATACGATTATATGATTAGGCTAGGCCTAAATGAAAAAAAAGTAAAAAAAAAAAAAAAAAAATGTAAAAGACGACTAAACGAAAATGCTATGCAAATGTGCATAAGTGACAAGGACCATAATATAGTATATATTTTTCAAATATCATCACTCAACTTTATCAGCTAGCTCACATAGTCAAAGTACAGCCACGTTAATTTTTGACAGGAATGAAAACTAGGCTGTGAAACACAAACGAGGCTACCATGTGTTTATTTATACTGGTGTTCAACAACATACAGAAATTAAAAAAAAAAACTTTTGGAAAATTGTCACTTGTGAAAATTACGTGATCTAGGACTTTATAGCGCGTGCCATTGTAAAGTCTATCCTCACAGCCTCGTTTTCATCCGCGTACAATTCAATATGGCGTTTAACCTAAAAGATGCCATACCCTTGTTAAAAACTTTAGTTGTCATTTGTTTTTAATTTTCTTGGTGAGTATGAATTTCATTCATCTCGTTTGAATGATTAAATGAAATTACTTGAGTTGATTGTGTGGAAGAGCATATGGTACAGATGTATGTGGGTGGGTGTATGTGAGTGTATACATACAAGTTTGTGGGCGTATATTTAGTATGTGTGGGCAGTTGGAGGTGAATTACTACATTCTCACGTTCATGATCACGATCCCAATCACAATCACTCAGCTCTTGTCCACGTGTGATGCTCCCTTCTGTGTTCTAATGTCAACCCTTCTGTTCCAGATCCTATCATTGAAGGATGAGTCACACCAAACATGATCACCAAATACAATCTGTCCAGAGTGGTTAAGCTGTACATGGTCAGTTGGGTCGAATGACCCATCCAGTTATGTATCCTGATATATAATATGTGAACAGAATGAACATCTAAGTGTTATGCTAAACAATCCTTAACGCTACAGTTCTCAAATTTGTTATCCCATAAGGCCATAGGAAATGTATGCATTGGCCATGAGATTTGTTTTTATAAATGGCTCTTTTTTTAAGTGTAAGTGCAAGGGACCAAGCAAGTGGTTTCTTGTGGTTAAACTGGACTTGTTAAACAAAACGCGAATAAAGTGTCAGAGGTCAATGCCAACCTGCCATTATGACCTCATTATATACTCTCTGAGCAGATATTTGTATTCTACTTACTTTTTGCCTGCTGTTTTGATGAATACACTCATAATGGTTCTTTATAGACATTGATGGTTCTTTCAGATCCATGGAACCTTTACATCGGACAGAAGGTTTTTGGATCATTAAAAAGTTCTTAAATAATTATTTTATGAACTCTTCATTGAAAGGTTCTTTGAGGAACCAGATAATGGTTATTTTCTCTTTTATATTTAAGATGGTACTGGGAATTTCAACATACTGTTTTACTCATTTCATATTGTGTTTTTCACCAGAAGGCAAGTGTGCATACTTGGATGCAGCCTATGGATGCTACTAGTTATCATTGTTCCTTCTGGCCTAACTGGACAATGTTCCAACTACATCATATGATAGCAAAAAAACATTTAAAATAATATTTCGGTATTTGTTTATCAGTTTTTGTAGGGATATTAAAGCATGCAGTGGACTTTTCATCTCAAGTCTAGGATAGACTGTCCAAACTAAAAATTTTATTTTATTTTATTTACTCATCCTTGTGTCATTCCAAATTTGATTTTTTTTGTGTGTGTGTGTTGGACACAAAAGATGTTTTGAAGAATTTTGTTAACCAAACAGTTTTGTGTTCCATTTACTTCAATTGTATTTTTTGTTCGTACAGTGGAAGTCAATAGAACCCAAAACCTTTTGGTTACCAAAATTCTTCAAAATATGTTTTTTTATGCATAGCTATTTGGCCCTCAGACAATCAGCTTTGTCACAATGGCCTCACAGTCACATGGCATACACAGATCAAGTGACTGTTTAAAAACAACCTGGCAGCAAAATTGAAGATTGGCAGATTTCAGATTGTGTACTTCCAGGGCTGCATGCTATTGAAATGAATGGGAATGCGTAACAAATAGCTTTATAGATGTTCCAGAAGTGTATTCCTAATAAACACACACCTAATATTGAGAAGCTCTTAAATTTAATGCACACTATTGAAAGTGCGGGAATTTGGACGCAGCCCACATTTCCGAGCTCATGCTAAACATGCAATGCAGATGTCGAGATCTCTGACAGCATGCTTCAGAGGGAGGTTGTTTGATTATAGTTGTTAATGAAGGTTCACTCAGTAGCTTTCGGTAACTCACACCTGAGAGCCTCAGAGACAGTTTCTGGAATGAATTGCTTGTTAATAATAACGGTAATTAGGAATGAAGAATGTAGAGCTGGTGCGATGTTGATTTATCTGTTCGACGCCCCTCTAACGGGTGGAGAAAGGGTGTTGTCATACGTTAGTCCCTCTCCTGCTCCCTCTCTCCGTCTCATTCCCAAAAAATCTCCACAAGTCCCGGGTCGCAGATGGTGAGGGACATAGAATTTTCCTAACAATCTTTCTTTCTTTTCTTTTTTCGCGCTAGTGCTGGTGGCTTAGGGATTTCTCATTTTAATTAGAGGGTTTAAGGAGATAAACCCCT
Organism: Carassius gibelio; assembly: GCF_023724105.1. Taxonomy (NCBI): domain Eukaryota; kingdom Metazoa; phylum Chordata; class Actinopteri; order Cypriniformes; family Cyprinidae; genus Carassius; species Carassius gibelio. The sequence goes on along the minus strand of NC_068419.1, from coordinate 5,096,345 downwards.
TTGAAAACCATGTCCTGCGAGAGGAGGTGCAGGTGATCCTCCCCACAGAAGCAACCACATCATCAGCCAGCAACTCATTTGCATATTAGATTGGTGTCAGTTTGGCACCCATCCTGGCTGAGATGAACGCCCCTATTTCTAGACTTGGCAAGGTGTGTGCGTATCCTGGCACGGGACGTGATTGTGTTTTCAGTATGAGGGTTCCAGGGTACTTGATCTCTCTGTTATTTTACAGCCCTTAAATTTGACCCACAAGCTTAACTTAAACTAATAGAGACTTGCGATTTTTCGGGTGCAAATCTCTGAACCTGACCGTCAGTGGTCACAAAGTCATCTGAATTTCAACTAAAGCTGATTTTCAGCTATTTGGCAGAGATCGTGACATCAAGAGGCCCTAGAGCTCATCAATCTGGTTGGTCGTTAATGTGAATTTCAAAACCTAATATTAAAAATGTATGAACTATTCCCATTTGGACAAATTACATGAAGTTTGTCTGAAGTCGATGTTGGCTAATCACAGACACATTATGCAGCCATTAAAACCGAACGTTGGACAGTAAAGTAATTTGTATTCCATGTTAAATCTAGACTAAAGGAAAGTTAATGACTATTTCTGATGAATGTCTTTGCCTGGACCCTAAGCGCACATCTCGGCATGAAGATCAATTGAGAACCTCATTTTATATGGATCAGAATGCTTAAGTGGTTTTTGAGATACAGGCCTGACATACAAATCTGAACCATGTTCTCTCCATGTTCATCTCACCTGCTATTTATTACATAAACTTGTTTATGAATCTGTCCAAAATTTTGTTCTGTGACTTTATTCTGGGAATTATAAGATCAGTGTCAGTGGTTGGTTTTCAAGGCTGAAGACAGACACTGTTAAAATGTATTATTTCCTAAATCAGTTGTATTGTATTAAATGTGATGATTAATCCAGAGTTTTTGCACTGAAATGCAGTTTGCAGTAAAATGTACTATTTCGTAAATAATTTATATTGTATTAAATGTGATGATTAATCTTGATATTTTTGCACTTAACTCAATTCTTATTTCAATTCAGTTATTTCAAACTGAACAACAAAAAACATGATGAAAATGTCCTTTATCAAATTTAAATTTAAAGAGAAAAAACATAGGTGACTGAGAAAAAGAATGCACATGTGTTTGTGTGTGTGTGTGTGTCTTTGTAAAATGGCACAGACACAGACACAATGACCAAATGGTCTCTTGGCACCAGATTCAGTGCCATAAATTATCACCACAGTTAATGGTGAAGATTTCAGGCGAAAATCTCTCCCTTTTTGTTCCCATAAAAGGCAACAGTGCAGCCCCACTTTTAGATACTGACCAAATGAACCCCCCCCCCCACCCCCCCAAAAAAATACACAGGTTTTCAGTCTAACAGCAGAAGTTTCTAAAGATTTATTTTGGTTCTGAATTAAGTGGTCAAGTGGGCTGTTTCATTAAAATCATCAAGAGGTCCGATCTCATATGCGACAAAGCCTTTATGCTTAATTGTTTCCAGTGGACAACATTCCCCAAGATTCCATTGGACATTAACAGCATAGCAAGGTAGGCTTTGTCTTTTGTGTTGTTATAGAATAAACTATATTATGTGAACACTATAAGTAACAGGAGGCATACATATATACACACACACACACACACACGACCTGTGGAGCAGATTCCAGAAATGAAAGACTCTAAAAACCGTCTCTTTTATTGAACTGTTGTGTGTGTGTGTGTGTGAGAGAGAGAGAGAGAGAGAGAGAGAATAAAGGCTACTGTTCTAATAATATTGTATAATATGAAAACTATAGATTATACATAGTTTTGTTACATAGTTACAAATTTAAGCATCAAAGATATATACAATAATCTGTGTTATGTCAGAAACAGATATTAAAATATATTTTAAACTGAACTTTAGATTTGTAATGTTCTTGGTCATGTAAGAGGACAAATATTTCATATGTTGGTTGTTTGCTTCAGTTAGTATGACCCATACAAAAGGACATTTTGATCAACTCCAACTAAACAACACTTTTACTCAAAATAGAGCAATATGATGTATTATCACAATAGATATAAAAAAAAATTTCAAACATGAGTGATTCATGTCTTCTACTGCCAAAGCATCATGAATCAAGCGCACATTTCTCTTTGCCTTATTGTGCCATTTCGAGCCAGGGATGACAGCTTCGCCTCAGCGTAATGAAGTGAAGCATAGCTTTAAGCAAGGGTGCTTTCATTTCTGTTTTAACAAAACATTTTCAGATTCCATCAAAGTGGCAAAAAAGTGTGAGAGGGTTATAAAAAAAATATGGTGAGCCACAAACAGGCAGGCAGGTGTTGATGATGCAAATGAATCAGATGACAGATGGTTAGCGACTCCATCACTCACTGTGTGGATAATGGATAGATGTAATCAAATCCCTCTGTAAATCTGGGACTTTCTTCAGAACTTTCTCTATCTATATCACCATCAAACACTTCCTGAGCTGTGCAGCTCCACTGGAGGGAGGAATCAGCATGGTGTACAGTTCTGAAAGACAATTTAGGCACAAGTGTTCATTCCATCATTGCCTTCGGGTGCCAACCTCTTTGACGAGTCACAGACATGATAATGAGGGTAAAGCACCTTAAGCACTCATGTCTGAATATCGCTCAAAAAACATGCAAAACACAATCGCAGAGATAGATAGATAGATAGATAGATAGATAAATAGATAGATAGATAGATATACTCACCTAAAGGATTATTAGGAACACCATACTAATACTGTGTTTGACCCCCTTTCGCCTTCAGAACTGCCATAATTCTATGTGGCATTGATTCAACAAGGTGCTGAAATGTTGGCCCATATTGATAGGATAGCATCTTGCAGTTGATGGAGATTTGTGGGATGCACATCCAGGGCACGAAGCTCCCATTCCACCACATCCCAAAGATGCTCTATTGGGTTGATATCTGTTGACTGTGGGGGCCATTTTAGTACAGTGAACTCATTGTCATTTTCAAGAAACCAATTTGAAATGTTTCGAGCTTTGTGACATGGTGCATTATCCTGCTGGAAGTAGCCATCAGAGGATGGGTACATGGTGGTCATAAAGGGATGGACATGGTCAGAAACAATGCTCAGGTAGGCCGTGGCATTTAAATGATGCCAAATTGGCACTAAGGGGCCTAAAGTGTGCCAAGAAAAGATCTCCCACACCATTACACCACCACCACCAGCCTGAACAGTGGTAAAAAGGCATGATGGATCCATGTTCTCATTCTGTTTATGCCAAATTCTGACTCTACCATCTGAATGTCTCAACAGAAATCATCAGAGTCTCATCAGACCAGGCAACATTTTTCCAGTCTTCAACTGTCCAATTTTGGTGAGCTCGTGCAAATTGTAGCCTCTTTTTCCTATTTGTAGTGGAGATAAGTGGTACCCGGAGGGGTCTTCTGCTGTTGTAGCCCATCCGCCTCAAGGTTGTGTGTGTTGTGGCTTCACAAATGATTGCTGCATACCTCGGTTGTAAAGAGTGTTTATTTCAGTCAACGTTGCTCTTCTATCAGCTTGAATCAGTCGGCCCATTCTCCTCTGACCTCTAGCATCAACAAGGCATTTTCGCCCACAGGACTGCCGCATACTGGATGTTTTTCCCTTTTCACACCATTCTTTGTAAACCCTAGAAATGGCTGTGCGTGAAAATCCCAGTAACTGAGCAGATTGTGAAATACTCAGACCGGCCCGTCTGGCACCAACAGCCATGCTCAAAATTGCTTAAATCACCTTTCTTTCCCATTCTGACATTCAGTTTGGAGTTCAGGAGATTGGCTTGATCAGGAACACACTCCTAAATGCATTGAAGCAACTGACATGTTATTGGTTGATTAGATAATTGCATTAATGAGAAATTGAACAAGTGTTCCTCTTCTTTAGGTGAGTGTATAAACCTTGAGAGATGCCCTCAAGACAGATCTATCAGTTCAAACATCTCTGAACAACAAGGTTCAGACACAGTATAAGCAGAAACATCATATTAGAACATCTAGCCTTATAATGTACAAAAGCTGGACAAATAGCTAATGCTTGTAGAGAAAATCCCTTGGGTATCTTTTGTGATTGTTTATTCAAAATGATGTTTTTCCGCAAAACTGCAAAATGTTTTTAAAATCGAAATCTCTATAATGCAAATTATCCACACTTACAAAAACCACTTTGACTGTCTCCTCACATTTTATGAAACTAAATAAAAATGTCACAAACTGCTAAAAGTGACATGCATTAACAAAATACAGACTCATCTCCCTGATTCTGATCCCTTACTCTATAAATCTGATGAATGAATCTTTAGGGAGATGCTGTTTGAAACATAGCCCTCTAGAATATGTCGAGCATATGTTACGTTCAGTTGAAACCGTCATAAGATTGGTGATCAGGTTAGGCCTTTGGGTGATTTTTCTGTTTCAGTGCAATTATAATGAACCTCTCAAACATGTCTGTGAATTGCTGTCACTTCCTAATTGTTCCATATGCAAAGAAACACACTCTCTTAAATTTAAAATGACAAAAAAGAATGAAATAAACCAATAAAACTTCACCATCTTATTTGTTTGAAGCATTTTCCAGCAATTTAACATAAAAACTGTCATCCACACCCATAAATTCATAAATCAGAGTTGTTGTATGCTCAACACATGCACACTTTAAGGAATAGTTTCCCCCAAAAATGAAAATTCTGTCATTATTTAATCACCCATGTTGTATAAAATCCATATCCCTTTTTATGTGGGATACACAAATAGATGCAGCTCATCATGCAGCTCTTTAAAGTTCCAAAAATGACAAAAATCTTATGAAAGCAACATAAATGTACTACATTTAACGTGTGCAATAATGAAATGCTTCTGCAGGAATATAAATATGCCACCTTTAGACATATTTTAGGTTTAAAAAAGTTATCCTTCCTGTAGCTTGATCAGAGGAGCATGGAACTAACACTGTCAAGGACATGGGTTCGACTCCCAGTGAATGCATGCATGGCTGTTAATGAAATGTAATGGCGGTGCTTTGGATAAAATCATTTGCCAAATGTGTAAATGTAAAATAACAGCATACAGGTTTTTTAAACAAAACAAACAAAAAAACAATCACACAGGAAATGCAGCAAATTGCAGTTTTTACCGTTAACTTTTTAAATGCTTCAAATGGAGCCGTGGCATTGTGTATTTGCTTATGTATTTGATCAGATATGAATTTTAAATCTGAATCTGAACTGAACAAATGTAAACCTTAAATGCATGTACGTTGTGTTGGAGTGTAAATTCATATAGTACTGTAAATGAAAGTGCTTGGATAATGCATAAAAATAGAGTGACATTTAATGAGCTGATGCTGGTTTCAAGTTGAATTTGACTTTAAAACACTATTGCATATTTATGTTGGTCATGGGTTCAATTCCCATGGGAATTAATTTATAAACTAATAAAGCATATACAAAGTTGGATAAAAGTGTCTGCCAAATGCATACCTGTAAATGCATATAAGATTGTGAGTAAAAGTGACATAGGAAAAAATATGTTTGGATAATGCAGAAAAATGCAGCTACAATTAAAGCACTAATGCTTGCTTGAATAAGCGTTTGTGTTTGAAGTTGAATCTGACTTCAAACTCTCTGTTGCAAATATATGTTGCTGAATTCCTGTTCCCTATTTTTCTCTTTGCATTCCATTTTCCGTTTTTTCTTAATTGCATTTCTGTAGCTCAAAGAGTAGAGCAGGGTGCCAGCGGCAAGGTCATAGGTTTGAATCCCAGGAAATGAATGAACTGATAAAGTATAAGCTATATTTTAGATTAAAGAATCATTAAAGAACCATTTGCCATTTTTTATATTTCCTGTAGCTCAAACAGTAGAGCATGGTACTAGCAACTCCAAGGTCATGGGTTCGATGCCCATGAACTGAAGTGTATACAGTGTAAGTCATATTGTATAAAGTGCCTGTCAAATTCATAAATGTAAATTCATATAAAATTGTGAATAAAAGTGGCTTAAAAAGATGCTTGGATAATGTAGAAAAATGCAGCTACATTTAAAGCACTGATGCCTGCTTGGATGAGCGTGTGTGTTTGAGGTGGGCTGGGTTGAGATGGTATCCTCGGGCCTTGTGCGGCAGTCTGTGCTGTTACACCTTGCTGCCTGTTAAGATTGCCCTGCAGAGACAGCGAGTAGCACAGTCTGCCAGCCCCAGAGAACAGCGAGTCAGGGACGGCTGCCAACACAATGCCCAGGAGAGAGAGGATGGGGCCGAGGGCAGGAGACACACACACACACACACACACACAGATACTTCCTCTGGAGCTCATTACAGCGATACCTCAACACGATAGAGCAAACGTGGGCTGAGGTTCTGTGAAATCATACACCAGACGATCATTCGTGCGTGTGCATTCAGAAATGTGCCACTTCTTTTATTTTTCATTTTCATCTCTAAATAGCAGTAGATGGTAGAATGTAAATGAGATGGTTATTACGGCTACGTTCATCAAGCCGGGCTGGAGAGACTTCAGTAGCTTGATGAATATGCATGCAAATTTGTTAATTAAGTTAATTATTCTGCTGAAAATTCATTTGTCTTCCAAGGACTTTTTTGCAATGATTTTAACATGTTTCTCTCATTAGTCATGCTCCGTACTATTTAAAAGCACTTTGGTCCACTTTTTAAAAGTTTGACAGTGTTGGAATGAGAATGGAAGATTAAAATAAGACGATGGAACAGAAAATGTGAAAAGGAAAGGATTTTGTATCTTAAACCCTGTCTTTTGGGAAAAAGCAAATGTCAAAGCAAACTAAAATCTCCATCATGTTTAATTTTAGAAATTTTTGTGTTTATTCATTTGCATGTAATATAAACATAAGGAGCATACTGAGCCATTCAAATGGGGTTTTTTTTTTTCTCTCTTTCTCTTTTTTTTTTTTTTTTTTTTGTTGAATCACATTTGAATTTAACAAAACACTCTAAGTTTAATTATGATATTTAATTAAGTTTTTGAAACAGTTGTGGTGAAATAATACATTATAAATACATCCAGAGAACTGAACAAAACAAAATGCATTCATTACATTTGCTTAATGATATTTTAAGTTCTAATAGAATTGCTGTTCGAAATGAGTGCAGCTCATTAGAATAGAGGAAGTGGGATTATGTTGTTACATTAAGACTGTTTGATCAAGACAAATGTTTGTTTAGTCAATTAGGGTATTTACAGTAGCCTGTGTGTTGCCTCTATGGAGGTAATGTCTTCATCAGGGAATTTGCATGAAAATACAAGCGAGTTTTGTTCAGACCTAATTAAACTAAACAATTTATATGCATTTATATGCAATGTAAGACAAAAATACATATAAAAATGCAAAAGGTACTGGAAATGACTGCTGTTTAATTTATGGACATTTTCTTTAAAAAACCAACACAATGCCATGGATAATTCAAAATAAAACAGGTAAACACCTGTGAAAAATGTGGTTTTGGTTGAACTTTGTGTGTGTGTGTGTGTGTGTGAGAGAGAGAGAGAGAGAGACAGAGAGAAAAAGAGGAATTCACTTTTGGATAATGAAGTTTTTGTCACCCTTTCCAAAGTCCACAATAAACATAATATAATTCTAACAATTAAGTAATCTAAATAAGTACTTTTCAGAACATAAACAGGTTACTGATAACAGGAAGCCAAGTGCAACCTTTAAGATCAATTAAAAAATTAACACAATGATAATTATATTATTTAATATATATGATAAATATAATATTTTCAAAAATCATTTGCGAATCATTTTGGCAAATTAATATTCTGTAAAACAATCATGACCTCTGTCCCGCCCCCTCATTAAAAATGTCCTAATTTTGTAAAATTATTTTTGTTGACTTACTTCAAACATTTTGAACCAAGGAATCATTTCATAACCCCAAACTGTTTACAACCTGCAAGTATTTCTTTACAGATTCTGTGCTTTTTATTCATTTTGTAAATGATTGGTTTGATTTAAATCTAAAAAATGTTTTAGTTTATTTTAATTTATTTTATTTTGAATGGAATATACTAAGGAACCCTTAAAGAAAATTCTCTTGCAATGGTATTTTAATGAAAATGTTGCCCACAATTAGGGAGTTTTCTCAGTTTGAAAAAGTAAATCATCTATACTTTAAGTTAAAGTAGTGTTTACCCTAATACAGCACACAAGCTTGCACAAACAATGAACAAATATCTTTAAATCTAATAAATAATTAAACATAACCCTACAACAAACCTTGCCTAACCACAAACATGTTCTGGTCTAAAGAAATTCTATAAAGCGCGTATGTTCTCAGTCGAAGGCAGACTGCTGGTATTCAGTCCTGTCTTTATGTCTGACTGAGTGTTACGAGCATGTCTGACTGTGTGTGTGTGTATCTGTCAAGTTGTCTTTCTGTGTGCGACAGGAGGCTGTAAATCACTTGAAATCTCTCAGAAATGCAGCGAGCAGCTAGGCTTCTCTGTAGGGGGTCGTCATCTTCTCCTGTATCAAAACACGCTCCCATACTGCAACAGACCGGCCTGACACATACTGCAGCAACTGGCCAAATACAAGAAGAGACACATGCACATTCCTCATGTATGGAGCATTTTGAGGACTGCACAGATTGTGAAAGCTTACAGTTCACAGATACCATTACATAACATGAAATGTTGACATTGATACACAGATTTTGTGATGTAAGGTCCTTTAATTTGGATTTTCATGTACTTATATTTAATATGAATAAGAAGCTTTCAAATTCTTTTGAGGTGCTTAATAACTGCCTATTGCTTACAATGAAGTCCTAAATGTTTGATTCTCACACTAAACCACCTTTGTATGGAAATATCTGTATGAAAAACTGTTTTGAATGACATGAGGGTGCATAAATAAATTTATTTGTTTACAAAATCATCACAATCACACAAATGTTAGCATGTTGCTAAGCTAACAAAGAAATCTCTAATAGAGTGCTGAAAGGATGTTGTATTTTTGTCAGCCACTAGTTAGCATTTTAGCACTTTTGGTTCCATTGTCAATATCACTTGTGTTTTCTAAAGTTTTGTCTTGAAATAGGCAGCTGCTAAAGTGGATAAATGGGACTACAGGAGCTGTTAGGGACATTAATTAAACCCCATCACATTGAACAGGTAAAATAATGCATTTGCTTGTATGCTTTCACATGTCTCTAAACTCTTGACTCTGCGTGTTCTAGGATAGGTTATTTTAGTATTATTAAGATACTAAGTTTTTATTATTATTTTTAATTTGTATATACATACATATATATATATATATATATATATATATATATATATGTGTGTGTGTGTGTGTGTGTGTGTGTGTGTGTGTGTGTGTGTGTGTGTGTGTGTGTGTGTGTGTGTGTGTGTGTGTGTATTGTTTTCACTTTAAATTTTTTCATTTTTTAAATACTCCCAAAATTATTTCTACATAGTTTTTATTTTTATTTATTTAGTTTTAGTTATTTTATAGCTAAATTAAAATAACAAATGTTGCACTGGAATATTGCAAGACGTAGAAAATTACGCTTAATTTTAGATGAATAATAAAACCTGAATTCTTTTTTTTTATTTTTTACGTTGAGAGGCAGTCCCCTCGAGGGGGAAAAAATTATTAAAAATAGTAAAAAAAAAATTTTTATAAAAGTGTACAAATCCAAACAGGTTTTCTGTAATGTGTTAGGGGATTGAAACTGTTTGGTCAGTATAAAATAATATAAGTCTATGGAAAGTCCCCACAGTTCACAGAAACAAACGTGTGTGTGTGTGTGTGTGTGTGTTATTTCAGTTTAAGATAAATTCATTTCAAGTAGGATTTTAGTTTTAATTAACTACAAAAAAACCTGCTCTGGAATAAACCTAACCTTGAAGTATACATACAATTCTGCCTTCAAATTTTGTCTAGAATATCTTAGATTGTAATAATTAGTATTCTGCATACTGTTCCAAACAGCCTTCATGTTGGGACCAAGTCTGTGACACCTCAAGCTGTCTAGATAGGAAGCTTGCTTGGTTTTGGAACGTTGCTATTGTTTACAATGAGGCCCAGAGCGTTACTTTCATCACCAGTTCTATCTACCTCCAGTCAAAGCTGTTTAATACTCTCTGGCTGATATTATAAAGCTGATCTCCATGAACAAAACACCCGAGGCATCCAGGATGACCCACAAAACCCAGAGGAACCAGTATAAAAATTCCAAAAGATGTAATTACGATCAAGTTTGATGTCTCGCCAGGTAACCCTGTACATACATTATCTGAGCATGTTAAAAAAGTATAAGTGTGAACTCTTTTTGCATGCATATGGTACGCAGCCATTCTCAACGACTCCCTTCTCATCTCTAAAAACGGATCACTCAGAAAAACATATTGTAGCGACGCCAGACTGTCCGTTTCCCTGGCAGATGCCAACACCGTGAGCATGAGCCAATGAAAACACGCAGTCCCCTGTTCCCTATTTTAATTGGGATATTTTGGTGCTATTAGCAGCAAAGGCTCTACACCTCCTTCCCGTGAAACATTACAAATGCAGATCCGCACCTCGTCATGGTCACTGAACCAGGTACAATCTAGAAACTCAGGTGTCTCCGAAAGCAAACGGCGGATGTGTCTGGCAACCTGCTCCGTTGATGAAGGGTGAGCTAAGACTAGAACAGAAGAACTGGATGAATGCCATCTTTTTGAGGAGCTGCTGTTTTGAGGTTGAGTGTGTAGAGTGAAAAGAGGGGGTGTTTGGGCTCTGAGGGACTGACACCATATGTTATGTCAGCATTCATTACACTTTTATAGAGGCCTACAGTGCTTTGCTTTCAACGGAATATGTTATCTGTGTATAGGATGCGTCTGCTTAAAGATGTGCGCAGAAAACAGTTTTAATATTTGATTTTTAATCTATCAAAAGTGATAAATTGGCACGGTAGGTGTACACCGATATCAATTATATATCGCCATCTGCTGGTTTCAAAAGCACTGACATATAGATTAATTTCTACAGACAGCGTTCTCGCAAAGATCATGGGGAAATCAGTGCAACTTTTCTTCTCTGAGCATGTCTTTCTTCCTTTCTCAAAGGAATAATGATTGATTAATAAAGAGTTCGCACAGATTATGGTTGTAGAGTTTATTTTTTTTTTAGCACAGAGTGAGAGGAGGTAACTATAAAGACTGAAAAGTTTAATTGAACCAGCTGTGTTATATGTTAGTTTTAAACAACTAATACATTTAAATTAGAGTAATATTTCTCAATTTTGTCATCCAAACAAACATAACAATATTATCATATATGTTGCAGTATAGTTGCTGGATGAACAAGTGAAAATAAAGATGGATTAGATAATTAGCATTGGAAAAAGTTGAAGCATGTTCTCAAGACCAGTTTTATTTTAGTAAAATTTTAATGAATGTTTTGAATTAGCCTTAGTTTGGTTTTCTTAAATTTTTTTGTTAATAATTTTTTTTAATTGTCATTTTATTATGTGCTTTTGTCTTTTTTTTCCTTTCAACATTACTCTTTAGTTGTTTTTTTTTTAGTTGTTTTTTTTTACATTTCAGTTTTTGTTTATTTCAATGTATTAATTTCAGTAATTCTACTTAAATTTAAAACATTTCCCATTTTGCTTATTTTTTTTCATCTAACAAATTCATTTTGCATATATATTTATAATTTCAGCTTTACTTCAGTTAATAATGCTTTTGACAGATTTAATTATAAAAACCATACTTGAGACAAATGGCATATTGGGGCAGGTTGTCACAATGATACATTTAAATTATAAATGCATTTATTTATTTATTTTAACATGCTTTTAAACTATTTGTTAATGACATTTTGCGCATTAATTATTTTATTTCATAGGCTACTTGTTTCAGTGTTCATCTTAGGCTGGTTTATAAATGTTAAGAATTCATAAATTAATTTTCCATATCTCAAAGGTAATATAGCCTACTTTTTGGTCCAGTTAACCTGCTTAAAAAAAAAAAAAAAAAAGAACTGCTTTTATAGGGTTTTGGAAAGTCTTTAGCAGGTGAGAACTGAGAATGTCAGACCAATGTCCTCATGTCAGCTAAATCCACTGAACATTAGACTGCAGAATGACTTAAACTAAGACCGGTAAATCATCTTAGGCTGGTTTAAGTTAGCCTTTTCTTCAGGGTACTATTTTTATGTATTTATTTATTTGCATTAAGGAATTTTCCCTTCTTCATTATGTCCAAACTGCACAGAGAAACTGTTGCAATGCATTTAGTTCTCGGCCTGTTGGTCAGAAATGACCGATATAGGCTACTCAAAAAACCTGGAGTTCAGGGTCAGTGTCACTTGAATTATTTATCAATAATATCAACCCGCAATGCATTAACAGCATCTGAAGCTGAATCAATTAGAGACGTGAGTGGAGAGGGGTGAATGCTCGGGAATGCAATACCACACAAAAACATTAACAGCTGGCTGGCCTCTGGCTAAACACAAACCAAAATAATGGAATCTGCTGACTGCCAGACGGGCGTTTAACAGTTTTGTCCAATATCAAGCTCTCATGTGGAATTAATACATAGGCTATGCATGCGTAGCCATTCCTTTCCTTTTTCATATTTAAACGCACAATAAGCGCATAAAACTCAGTGAGCTGTAAAATGGCTTTAAAGTGATAGCGATCAGTTGTTCAGATATGAATGGACTGATTGTTAAAATGAGTGGGGAAAAAGAAAACAATAACGCATTAAGAGCAGGAAGCGCGTGCTGATGAATCGGAGACATCCATCATTAACTCTGTGTGTTTGTCTGGTGAAGGTAATGGAGTGGAGCGAAGAGGACGGTGGACAGCCCCAGGCATCCACACGTGCTCCGTCTGTTTCCGTCTCATTCAGACACCAGCCACTAAACTCAGCACTTCTCTGCTACACATCTTAATCTTAAAAAACACAGATTTCCCTGCGTAGCGAGCGAATCGTTACCTATAACCAAGAGAAAACATTACCGTCTACAACCGCGAGAGGGCGCTCTATGTTTTCAGGGGTGGACTACAGGAGAACTGAGCAGCATAAAGCGCCCTCTCGCGGCTGGAGACGGTAATGTTTTCTCTCGGTTCATGTCAAATTATTTTGATAAGTCGCTCCTGACTATAAGTCGCAGGACCAGCCAAACTATGAAAATAAGTGCGACTTATATATATATATATATATATATATATATATATATATATTATATATATATATATATATATATATATATATAATTTGTGTTTGATTGGGCTATTGCGGTTTTATAGCTTGATAATAGGCACATACAAAGAGATATGGGGTTTAGAAATATGTAAAAATGATTGATGATCATATACAAAATTGTGCTGTTACAACATTGACCCTGCTGGAAAACAACAACAAATCTAACAATAGAACCATCCCGAACTTCTAATGGTTTCAACTACAAATAACCTACTATTACAAACCATCAACTTTTAACCATTAAAATAGTTTTCTGTAGTGTTTTGGGACATATTCTAATAGAATTTGTTTTAACAAGCCACCAATAGAACGTGACCAATTACCAGTAGAGACTCACAAGGTTGTGATGGTGTGTGGTTTTTTTTTTATTTTTCACTAGAAACAATTTTAAATAGTTTTTAAGTTTATTTAGGCTTATTCTTTTTTAAAGCTTGGTAAAAGTCACTCCGTGCAGTTGATATGGAAGGTAAATGAATGATTCAGCTGACTCACAACTCAGTGAACAAATATTTTTGGTGGAAACAAAATGCCCAACACTACTTTTCACACTTATGTTGCATTTTTGAGTTATTAAAAGGACCTTGCGTTGTCCCAAAATGCAAACGGTTAAATGGTTTAATCATTGCAAATAATTATTTTCCTGACATTCAACTTCAGACTGTCATGCTGTGGTAGGTGTTCGAAATGCTCACACAGCCTTCACCCCCCAGTCATGAATGCCATTCAATGCCCTTTAAAGAGGATTACACTCATGTGTTGAGCCTGGCAAGACAACCAGGACACTGCAGACTTAGGCCACAGCTGAAAGGATTTCCAGGTTTGACAATGAGCCAAACAACAAGCATGAACAAAAGCACTTTACAAACCAGAAGCAGTCTCAAACTTCTTCCGTACATTCATTCAATAGAATTTCCTTCTTAAACCTCTAGCCCATATTATTAAAAAAAAAAAAAAAAAAAAAAGCACATGGAACAAATATACATGCACCCATTTTATTCATGCAATCTAGATTTAAATCTTATTAGGGAAGAAAAGACAAATAGTCAAAAATGTGCAAAGTCACATAACTTTATTGTCCTTGATAAAAACATATCGTGCAACGGAGTGCATCTATCATAAAACTTTCACGAGCATCAGCAACATGGATTCAGTATGTAATTCAGACCAGCCTGGAATTAGTGGTCCACTTGAGGTCGTTAAATAGAGTCGAGCTTGAAATGATTGCAAAAAACAAACGGTTTTACCCTGCTGTCAGCATATGGTCACAAAAACCCTGCCATGAGTATACTAGGATTGCTACATGCTGGTGCGTTCCTTTAGAAAGCCCTGGAGGGGCCAGCATTTTAAAACCCGTGAACCTTCAGCTGCTCTTCCTTTACGATGTTGATCTGTAAAACAAGAGTGAAAGTGAGGAACTGTGAAAACCAAATTTGATTTGTAGTCAGGCAAGGGCAGTCAAATTAACAATTCAAACATACTTTGAGAAACCGCTTGCAACTAATAATGACTTTCCAAACACAAGCATACATTACCTCCAGCAGAAACTGACAGATATTCTTCCTTTGGTCCCCCTGTAACTGAATCACCTCTCCATACTCCGGGTGTTCAATCACTGTACCATTGCAGGCAAATTTCTAAAATAAAAGCGTACTACTCAACATCAAATAGGATGTGGGAAGAAATGTTCTCAGGTTTGAAAATACCTTTTTAAAGGCTTTTACAAGCTTCTTTTTATCATATTCATCCGAGATGCCTTGCACTGTGGTCAGCGTTTTGCGGCCGTTCCGTTGCTGAATCCTTATGTGGATCTTATCCTCAGTCCCAGCCGGGAGCAAGTCGTCACCCTTAGTGGCATCAGCAAAGGGATCTACAGAGAAACAAACACTTCAGTCTTGGTTACAAGAAGATAGTCACACATACGCAATAAGAGCTCAAGACTGAAGAGGAGTTGGATGTCACACAATGGGAAGGAGGTCAAGTAGCGAGTAACAGCTGATAGTGGTTTATGCCACCAATACACACAAGCGTTTTTTACCCTCATCATTGGGGGACTTTTAAGTGACCTTAGACAAAAACGTGGTCACAAACATACACTTCGGTTACTGGATAAGAAGAGTAAACTTTCACGTATAGTTAAAAGAGGCAACAATGTTTAATCGAGTGGAGTAGAAATAGGAAAATAAGTAGTCTAATAAACAAACAAAAAAAAAAATCCCTACGGTTTTAAAAATCCTATAATTTCTGTTCCCACTCATTTTTTACTTTTTGTAAGAGAAAAAGAGTTGTTAGTTGCTCATTTAATTCATAGCACTTAAGCAATATTTTCGAACGAATGCACACAGAAAAAAAAAAAAATACACAGACAATGCTCGAGATGATTTCCGTTTGTTCACTCGTGCACGATGCATGCAACTTACCGAAGGACTGGAGGTTCTGTATGTTGGACATGCGATATTACTGCGATTACTTTAACAGAGGAAAGATCTCGGCGATCAGAGCCGCTTGCTGATGCTTAGATTTGTCGTTATTTTATAAAACGGCGTTGAAACCACAGCGCGGTTGTTTTTAATCTGACTCATGCAACCTCTCGCGAGACCTCTAACGTGGAACACAGCGGAAGTGCTTTAATGCACGACCACAAAAGACTTTAAGTGCATTCTCAGCTGCATTTAATTTAGAATCATAAATATGTAGATTAGAAAACAAGATTACCGTGTGTGTGTGTGTGTGTGTGTGTGTGTGTGTGTGTGTGTGTGTGTGTGTGTGTGTGTGTGTGTGTGTGTGTGTGTGTGTGTATATATATATATATATATATATATATATATATATATATATATATAAATTCACTATTCACAATTTCCTTTTTCTCCCCAATGTTTTATTGATTGTATACGGTTGTCAACGCGAATCCCATTAAAATACTAAATTGCTATTCTGAAAATTGCTGTTTTAAATTAATAATCCAAATAATTGAATTAATAATCCAAGTTCATTTTTAATAATTTACAAATTCACACCATCCTACTAGTTGTTTAATAAATAATAATGTGTAAAATAAATAAATAAATAAATAAATAAATAAATAAATAAATAAAATCTTCTAGGGGTCTTTAAACAACCCGGAAGTGAAGCTAATTAATCACTTATTTATAAATTCACGTTTTCAGACGATTCCAACACGCCATTTAGGAAGTAGAGTGATTGTATGTTATCATCACAATATTTATGCCTCGCACAGCGGTGTATATTATATAACGTTTAATAAAATAAACAAAGGTATCCGTTTGCCTGTAATGTTTTTACAGGCAAAGACCATTGCGGACACTAGAGGACGCTAAAGACAGAACATTGGGTTTGCTTTACTGTAATAATAAGGACACAATATTCCTATATACGTTTTCACTTTATGTTAAATGTTTGTTTTGATCTGAATAAGAAATGGAACTAAAGTTAATGACTATCTTTTTTACAGAGTGACGTTTTCTTATCTTTTGGAAGGAGGGGAGATCCCTCAATAACTGTAAATCTTCCCTTCCTTGTACTGTTGAAGGAGTCTCCGGAGAAGATAATGTTGTTGAAATATGGAGACAGCACTATAGTTCCCTCTTTAATTGTTTAAAACATGATCCACACGTGGAGGACTCTGCTATCAGTAATGAATCAATAAGTATTCTGACACATGAGGTATTTGGTGCCATATGGAATTTACCTAACAATAAAGCATGTGGTATGGATTCAATAACTGCAGAGCATCTGAAAAATGCCAGTCTTAGGCTTGCTTCCCTCTTAGCAATCAACTTTACTGGTTTGTTGATCCATGCCATACTTCCAGATTCAATGTTATCTATTCTGCTTGTCCCAGTTATTAAGGACAAAGCTGGAAAAGTTGGCTGCCTGGATAATTATAGACCTATAGAATTGGCCAGTATTTTATCCAAGGTAATGGAAAGAATCCTCCTTGATAGAGTGAGTGGGTATATCTCTTCCCTGGATAATCAGTTTGGATTTAAGCCAAACCATGGCACAGACATGTGTATTTATGCTCTTAAGGAAATAGTGAATTTGTATAAGTCTAAAAATTCCACCATTCTCATGTGTTTTATTGATGCCTCCAAAGCATTTGATCGCGTGAATCACAAACAGCTTTTTATTAAGCTAAAGCAAAGGGGAGTCCCTGGGTATATTGTGAGGGTTCTTGCATATTGGTATGCCCACCAGCAGATGCATATCAAATGGGGGGGTAGCATATCCACCCCCTTTAGAGTGTCCAATGGTGTTAGGCAGGGAGGAATCTTGTCCCCTGTCTTATTTAATTTATATATGGATGAACTGTCAAGAAGACTTAATGGTTGCAACACTGGCTGTATGATTGGTGGCATGCTGGTGAATCATCTTATGTATGCAGATGACCTTGTTACTTTTAGTCCGAGTAGTGCTGGGCAGCAGGAGCTTCTTAATATATGCTCTGATTATGGTGTGGAATTTGATATAAAATACAATTCCAGCAAAAGTGTTGTGTTAATATGCAGAACGAAACAGGATAAATTGCTTAATTTTCTGTGTTCATGCTAGCCAATAATTGTCTTGAAGGTCTGCAAAAAGATTAAATACCTTGGTCATTGTATTGCAGATGATATGAATGATGATGATGACATATACAGACAGTGTTATAAGTTATATGCACAGGCAAACACCATAGCACGTAAGTTTAGTTACTGTTATACTCGGGTTAAAGTGGCTCTGTTCAAAGCTTACTGTACACCTCTCTATACAGCCCATCTGTGGTCTTCCTACAAAAAATCTACCATGCAGAAGTTACAAGTTGCCTACAATGATGCAATGAGAATTTTACTCAAGGTTCCCAGAGGAGGGAGTGCTAGTCAGATGTTTGTATCTGTAGGAGTAACCACACTGAAAGCACTTTTAAGACATTTGATGTTTAAATTTATGCAACGTCTGGATGAGTCTACTAACAGTATCATGGTGGCACTCTCAAATCCCTTAGTGAGTTGCTACAGGTACACATCCAGACTGAGAGTGCATTGGCTGAAATGTCTGTATGTATTTAATTATTTGCTTTTTTTTTTTTTCTTACTGACTGTTGTTTGTTTGTTTTGTTTGTTTTTACCTGTCCTGTCTTGCGTGGCTTTTGGACATGAGTCTGGCAAATAAACTGAATTGAATTGAATTATCTTTCTAACGTTTGTAATTGTATTGGTTTGTTATGTGATTCAAAAATTGTTGACAAGGTCTAGCAAAACATCTAGCAAAATACTTTTTCACGCCTTACCGTTATTGGGCAGCAGGTGGCACTAAAGACAACGATTGTTGATTTAGATCACCACCGAAGAAGTGAAGACATACGTAATAGCGATGGATTCGCTGAATTTAACAACGTTGTCTCTCGGTTACACAATGGGAAGGTTGGAGTCACCGGTGAGATTAACAACACCGATGGCCATAACCTACCTAAGAACAGAGGAGCAGCGGATCTGACAGGTCTCGGGAGCGTTAGAAAACCTTTCAACGAAAATCTAACCAAAATATGTTTTCTCTTTCTACAACCTTTCAATCGCAGGTATGAGGACATTTAATTGTTTTACATAGTAACAGTCAAAGGCCTTTTATGAATAAATGAGTGGCTTTAGCGAGTAATAATAAACGAGAAAGAGAAACAGAAACAGAACAGTGTTAATGAGACTCTTAATGAAAAACGAATAGTTTTTTATATATATATATAAATGTAATCTGATTAAAATAGATATTTAAAACAGTAATATCGTTTACTATTAAAAGTTTATTTTAAGAACATCTTGTTGATGGCTCATTGTGACACCATTTAGTCAATCTTCAAACAGATTACATCATCTGATTGACTGACGTTATTCATTTCCATCTGTTCAGACTCTTCTTAGTTATTCTTCACTGTTGACTGAACATATACTATACAGATGTTCGACATGCACATATCGTATTGAAGTATTTTTAGTTAATTTTCGTATTTTCTGATGACATTGTTATGTGAAAGTACCTTCACAGCAGCTGTTTAATAGAGACACTGAGAGTGTGTACGTGTCTGGAGGGAAGTTTCTGTAGTGTGTCAGTGTGTCAGAGTGACATAACTGACCTACAGAACAACATACTCTAGCAATCATATATATAGAGATCTTATCAGTCACTTAGCCTGTATGATCATTCAAGGACTGGCAATTGTATTATTTTATTTGTTTAACACTTTTCTTCCACACTAGGTTATGCAATGTGACCAAAATGTACTCTTTTTTTAGGGAACAGTGCCTTTGACCCATCTGATCAATGTGGTCCAGTACCTGAAGAGTTCAGCCAACTCGGCCGTAACCACATCAGTGCAGAGTCTACAGAGAGACCTTTCACCTGAACATGACCCACTTCTCAGTGAGGTATGACAGTCGCGACAACACCACACACTGCTGTATATCATGTGCATGTTAGAGTTCTTCTTTACAGCAGGGTTTTTATAATTTAACGAAAATCAAACCAGTTTAATTACTTGAAAAAAAAAAAAAATATATATATATATATATAATATATATACTTAAACTGAAAAAGTGCAACATTTGTTATTTTTATTTAGTTTAAACTGATATTGTAAAATAACTAAATTAAATAAACAAAAACTATACAGAGATATAAAAATATATACAAAAAAAGCTGAAATTAAAATGGAAAATGGAAAAATAAAAACATTTAAAATTTGTATTAAATAATACAAAATTAAAATACAATCCTAAAAATTCTAATTGGCCTGTTTTCACAGCCCAAAGTGAACTTAAAGGACCTGGGTCTGTCAGAGCTGAGGTTCAGTCATGTACATGATGTTCTGGAGCGCCTGCTGCCTTCTATAGATCCAGAGGAGAAATCCATCTCCAGCGCCGCTCAAAACTCAACAGCATGGACAACATCTCACATTTCTGCCCCCACCTTCTTCCAAAACAAATATGGTGAGATTACCCACAACATGAGGTGATGATATCGAGTTGGTGGCTTAAAAACTAGGTTTATTCCCTTAAGGAACATATTTATGCAGTCACATGCAATCTTTCTTTATCAACAGTGCTGTTGAGAAATTAAATATAGGCTGGTCCAGCTTCACATGAAATGACACTGTACCATTTCAATCCTGCTGTACTTAAATACTTTGTATAAGCTAGATCATAAGTAGATAAATCCGTAACATGTTTATTAGGACGTTGAAATATTATTTTTTATGCACAAACAGCTTTTCAGTCTTAAATTTTTTTCTTCTTGTCATTCGGACACTAATGGCACATTTTATTCTCATCAGAGTGATTGCTATGAATTAAGTTGTATGTTTTATTGTTAACATAGGGTTCTCTCACAAACACATGGGACTCTTTGGCTCTTCGGTGTTCCGCAGGCGAAGCTCCAGCCCCCTCCAGGCAGCCTGCGTAGATCTGCATCATCTGCAACGTAATCTTTACCTACAAGTGACCAAAAGTTAAAGACATTCACATAAAGGATGTTAACTTTAACAATAACTCTAACTATGAAGTTTAAATTACCGTTTTATTTCTATGGGAATAGTGAAGTTCACACCACAGCTATAATGAAAACAACATAGATAAAACATTGTTGTTGAAATCATTTTAAAATATAATTTTTTGAACATTTAAAGAAACAGATGACAAAATTGCAGTGCTCTCTTATGTTAAACCAAACTTTATTCTCTGTTGGTTTGGATGCTAAAATAGTTATTGTTAAGGTTATCATTCTTGTTGTGAATGGCTATAAATGGAGCTGTGGGTTTATTTTTAAAAAGTGTGTCTTATTGTGTTTATGCTTAGTATGGGTCCAAAACAGAGGTTTCAAGACAATGAGGTCCAAGACTAGACATCTGCCGTCTGGTTATGAAGGTCCAGTTGATGCCGAGAATTATACGCCAGCCTTTATGAAGGTTAGTAAGCTTGAATAAAACTGAGGAAATAATATTCTAAACCTGCTCTCTTGTATTTTTCCTTTGCCTTTTATTTGTATTTTCTGTATCTTTTCCTCTGTCCTCTTCAGGGCCTCCTTATGAAGGAAAAGCAAGACCTGGGGAATCTTGAGCAGTTACTGAAACAGAATAACTTGCCAGAACCTCTCCAGGATGCTTTCAAGACAGGCTTCACTGAGGGCTTCATGAAAGCTCAGGCTTTGACACAGAGGACTCAAGGTAATGCTTTCAGTCCTTTTTAAAGCATCTTTTCTAACATTAGTTAAATAGTAAAATATGTGTTTTCTGCAGGCATTATATTAAATTATTAAAGGAATTATACTTATCTAATATCTGATGTTAGATAAGATGCTTTAATTTTATTAAAGCATCTTATCTAAAATTAGTTATATAGTAAAATGCGTGTTTGCTGCAGGAGTTTCGTTCTTACTACTGCTGTTTCTAACAGATTCTGTAAAGAGGACACGTCTGATTATTTTTGTCCTCCTGCTGGTGGGTCTATATGGTGTGTTCAGAAGCCCTCTCTTCTCGGGTAAAGGGTCGTTTTCAGACACCGGTTTGTTTCCCATTTTATTCTTTCCTTATGTTTGCTTGAGTGATAGCATGCATTTGGCTATAGCTGTTTTTATTTGCAGCTTTTATAATAATGTAACAACATAATGTATGAAAGGATTTGTTGCTGTAATGTAAAATTGTAATGTAAAGTTGTTTTTCTGACTCTTAAGTTCCGAGCAGATGATTAGAATGCAATATGGTTAAAGCTTCATTTGATCTATTTACATATGCAGTTCGTTTCCGCACCACCTCTGGTCTGGATTCAGCCGTGGACCCCGTTCAGATGAAGAATGTCACCTTTGAACATGTGAAAGGTGTCGAGGAGGCCAAAAACGAACTTCAGGATGTTGTCGAATTTTTGCGCAACCCCCAGAAATTCACCGTGCTCGGTGGTAAACTTCCCAAAGGTGAAACTCTTTGCTTCCTTTAGTTATGGAAATAGGTGTTTTGTTTCCCGTTTGTATGAAATATCTAAACTAGATGTGTATTTTAGGTATCTTGCTTGTGGGGCCTCCAGGAACAGGAAAAACCCTGTTGGCCAGAGCTGTAGCAGGTGAAGCAGACGTGCCCTTTTACTACGCCTCCGGGTCAGAGTTTGACGAAATGTTTGTGGGAGTCGGCGCGAGTCGCATCAGAAACCTCTTCAGTAAGTCTTTAAAAAAACATAGTCTTGGATTGCCCATAATGCTTCTGCTGTTAATAAAATCACTTCACTACTGTTTTTTTCTAACAGAGGAAGCCAAAGCTAGTGCACCATGTGTAATATTTATCGACGAGCTGGATAGTGTCGGAGGGAAGAGAATTGAGTCTCCCATGCACCCATACTCACGACAAACCATTAACCAGCTGCTCGCTGAGATGGATGGGTAAATTAGTTGCTTTTTATTACATATCATTAATTTTTGAAAGAAACTGCAGAGGTCTGATTTTAGTATTTTGATGATTTCAGGTTTAAACCCAATGAAGGAGTCATTGTGATCGGAGCTACGAACTTTGCTGAAGCTTTGGACAAGTAGGTTTCTATATCCGTTAAGGGATAGTTCACTCAAAATTGAAAATTCTGTCATCATTTACTCACCTTCATGTCCAGACTCTTAAGACATCTTTGAAACTTTCTCTCCCTCAGTTGGAAGTCAGGTGATCCAAAAGTGTTATAAATGCATAGTTAAAATGAATCAGTCCATATAAATCAGCAAGTTTAATCCTAGTCTTGTGAAGAGATACTATCACTATGACAGAATTGTTATTTTTGGTTAACTATCCCTGTGATTCCATGTTTTTACATGCAGGTATATTTATAATTTTATACAAACAGTAGGTTTAGGCTTACAGACTCAAGTGGGTTCCTCCATAATTTGCATATAGCAGCTCATTTAAGAAATACTTAAGGCAATAAAGCAACAACCGCAAATCCCATTGTTATTCATCTTTAACTAAGAAGCGGGTAGTTTCTACTGATTTTGAACTGTTTCCATCTAGACAGGTATCCTTCTGATATATTACACTATCTATCTAGTTAACACTTTACCATCAAGATTATACAATATTTTTGATCAACTAAATCTATAAACTTCTGTTAATGTGTATTTCAGTGCTCTGGTAAGACCAGGCCGGTTTGACATGCAGGTCACGGTCCCAAGACCAGATGTGAAGGGACGCACAGAAATCCTGGAATGGTATTTGAAAAAAATTAAAGTGGATTCTGGTAAGAATGATTTAGAAAAAACAAACGCGTTTTAAAAGATTCTTGTTTGGACAGTCCAATAACAGAGTGTGTCTTTTAGCTGTTGATGCAGAGATCATTGCTAGGGGAACAGTGGGTTTCTCTGGAGCCGAACTGGAGAACCTGGTGAACCAGGCGGCGCTGAAAGCAGCATCCGATGGGAAGGACCTGGTGACCATGAAGGAGCTGGAGTTTGCGAAGGATAAGATCTTGATGGGTGAGGCCAGTAGGGACGTACAGCTTAGTCTCTGCAACATGTGATGGGGATTAATGCTTTGATCAAGAGATTCTGAAATTATATTCTCTGTCTGTGTGCAGGCCCAGAGCGCCGGAGCGTGGAGATCGACATGAAAAATAAGATGATCATAGCCTATCATGAGTCTGGACACGCTATAGTGGCTTATTACACCAAAGACGCAATGCCCATCAATAAAGCTACCATCATGCCACGTGGCCCTTCACTTGGTCACGTGAGTAGCTGGTCTTAATGTTCCATTATGTTCCATTAAGCACTTTTTCCAGATGGACTCATAAAAATTTAGTGTGACATAGGAAATATTGTTATAGTGTAGTTCATTAGCTGATACTATTTTTTTTTTGTTAATTTATTAGTATAGGTTAATGTTGGATATTTAGTTGGCATGCTCCTTTGTGACCCTGGACCACAAACCAGTCATAAGGGACAATTTATTGAACTTGAGATTTATACATCATCTGAAAGCTTAATTAAATAAGCTTTTGTTTGTTGTATGGCTTGTTAGGACAGGACAATATTAGGTCTAGACACAACTATTTAAAAATCTGAAATCTGAGGGTGCAAAAAAAAATTAAATACTGAGAAAATCACCTTGTTGTCCAAATTAAGTTTTTAGCAAATGCATAGTTCTAATAAAGAATTAGGTGTTGGTATATTTACAGTTGCAAATTGATAAAATATCTTCAAGGAACATGATCTTTCTTTAATATCCTAATGATTTTTGGTATAAAAAAAAAATCAAAAATTTTCCACTACAGCAACTTGAGATTGGTTTTGTGGTCCAGGGTAACATTTATTATTTCGGTTTTTACATTTAGATTAATTCGCCATCATATAATGGTCATTTAAAGTAAATAATTAAATAATTTATTAACACTGTTAAATCTCTAATAATTATCCATTATTCATACAATTCAATATCATGTTGTGTTGCTTTCAGTTATATTATTAATATATTACTTATAAGTTATTTTATTAGATTATTAAAAGTTACAAGAATATAAAAATAATTTCTTAGTTTTTTTGTTTTATTTTAAATGTATTTTAAACAAAATACTATAGAAGTTTGATATCAGTAAAATGAATACATTATTATAATATTAATGATTAAAAAAAAAAAAAAAAGTTGGGTAGTGTAGTACCTGAATGAGAATAACCCTGACTTATGGGTTATAAAAATGGAAAATATTATTTTTTAACATTGATTTTAATTATTTTTAATTTTCACTTTTAATTTCTACTTTTGAACTCTTAGCTCATCTGCCTTGAGATCTGAACATTAAATCTATTTCACAAAAAAAACTCTTCAGACAAATTAAAAACATCTGACAGTAGTTTACAGAAAGTGCCTACCCTGCATGAAATTAAAGTGTTTGCTCTCTAGGGTTATACATCATAGATCCATTGTGCCACCTCCTCTCAGGTATCCTTGCTGCCAGAGAATGATCGCTGGAGTGAGACTCGGGCCCAGCTTCTGGCCCAGATGGACGTCAGCATGGGCGGCAGGGTTGCTGAGGAACTGGTGTTTGGAAATGATCACATCACTACCGGTGAGATGTGTCCCTAACTGATCACTGCTACTTTGAATTCTTGGAAATATCAACATCATGATGTTTTATTTGTTCCTCCTCAAGGCGCATCCAGTGATTTTGATGGAGCCACTAAAATAGCACAAATGATGGTGACACGGTTTGGAATGAGTGACAAGGTAAAAATTTATTATTTCTTATTAAATAATTAATTTGTTAACCTGCATGTCATTTATCAGACATAAAAGAACCATGAAAATGCAAATGTGTTTGTAAATTACTGAAATATTAGCTAAAAATCTTAAGCGTTACTTCAGGTTATTATTGTTGGTAAAGGGATCTGACTTAGATCATATTTGAAGTGAAATATTTAATATATTCAAATAGCTGTTTGGAGAAGCCATTTGAGTCCTTCCACGTGTTCAAAGCCATTAGGGATGTGTAAGCGCTCACATTCCAGACTTAAGTCTGTGTTTCATCCTAATCCCTTCCCCGGCACACAGTTCATACTCAACTTCCAAAAATGAGCAGCCCACATGCAGGGTCTAAACTACACTCACGTCCACCCATCTTTAACGTCAGTAACGCCTGTAACTGCAGTTCACTCACCTCTCTGTGTTTTGAGCAGCTGGGGGTCATGACCTACAAAGACCTGACGAACCACAGCCCGGAGACCCAGGCTGCTGTAGAACAGGAAGTCAGAGCGCTGTTGCAGGTAGGTGTTTAGTTTTTGTTTGTAAGTGATTGACTGAGGATTGTATAAATTCAGCTTTAATTGTCTTTTTCAGAATTCTTATGAAAGGGCAAAGAAGCTACTTAAGACATACAGCAAAGAACACAAGCTGCTGGCCGATGCCCTGCTAACTTACGAGACTCTTGATGCAAAGGAAATCCAGATGATCTTGGAGGGAAAGTCACTGGATCCCAGATGATGAAGTCTTGGATCAACTGTGACATTTTTAAGGCACAATCTCCCTTCACTTGTAAATGTTTTAAACAAGAAAGGCTTTTGAATGACTTTCTAGCCTTCTCTTAATATTTTTCATTTTTCAGGTTGGCTTTCAAACACTAAGCTAACAGAAATTCAGATGTATTTTCTATCAATTTAAGATGGTAAATTGATGCCAGAAGTACATATGCCTGAGTATTGAACCAATAGGTAATGGCTACAAATGAAATAATGTTCTCAAAAATTCTTTGCTTTGTTTTAAGAAGCTATAACAGGAAGAAGATGATGTTCATTATATGTTTTATTCATCCTATTATTTGTCACCAGATTGAAGCTCTTGTTTATAAGTCAATTTATGGTATGGATAAAAACAGTAAGCTCGTAAATGGTGCATTTTACTTGAAAGCAAATGGCAAACCATTATAAGTAATCATATAAGTAATCATAGTAGTATAGATTGTTCACTTTTCCCGTGTAGCCCTAAACCACAAATCAATTACGAATGTGACCTCAGAATGTCAGTATTATTTTAACATTTACAGATAAAGAATAAATATATCTGTAAATGCGTATCTGAACAGTTGACTAAGAGTTCTGTAGATTTTTGCCCAATGTTTCCAATGGACCTTACTATCCCCTGTTTCTTCAAGTTATTTATTTGAATATACTCTTCCAGCTAAAAGCCTCTTGCTTCATCCTCCTCCACATTTTGGTTTTCTGCATGTCAGGTGACTGCACTGTTTATATGTGTTTGAAAAATGTTAGTTCTATTTATCTCAGAAATCAATATGGCAAGACTATAAATAAAGTAAAAGAATAAAATAAAATAAAAGCTTATTTCTTTGTCGTTTCCTGAAAGCAAGAATGTTAAGCTGCGATTTTGTTTGAGATTGAAGTGAACACTGAAATGAATTTGGTTTTAATTTCATGGATCTTTTTCAGAGGCCCAGAAATAAAAGACTAGCAGTAAACCATTCAGTCTGAAAATTGCAGGTATCGGGTTAGGTGTGTTGAGGTAGTCATTGGTTATCTTATTTCAAATTTTCGGTCTACACACATTCAGGTAATTTTTTTTCTCATAATTTGTTACATGTTTCTAAATGGAAGCCAGTTAAAGCCAATCATGAGAGAATCACCCCGATAGCTTTAAGACAATAGCTTTGTTGTGTCAAGTGAGGGAAACTGCAATCAGTGTTTGCATCTTTACCCAAGTCTGTAATTACAGAGTTTTGTTTCAAACCACCACAATAACTGGTTACAAAAGGAAGGATTGCACATTTAAAGACCCTTTGTTGAAAGAAATGTGCTTTCCCATTGGTTTTCAGTTAAGAAAGGCTTTATAAAAATGCCTAGATGCTACCGGGAGCTGATGAATAGTGGTCACAACCATGAGAAGACCATCATAGCAAAGAGATGCCTGTTCTGTTTTTTTTTTTTTTTTTTTTTTTTTGCAAAGAGACAATGATCTTTGAAAAAAATAATTAATCACTAAAATCGTCAAGGATATTGCTATCATTGGAATCAGATGCAACTTCCCAGGAGGTAAATGTACTATATTAATGTGTTGTGTACTTTACTTATTTTGTGACAATGCTCTTTGCATTTGCATGACTATCTACTACCTTCACAGGTGAGGATGTTGATAGTTTCTGGAAAGTTCTTGTAGAGGGAATGAACTGTGTGGAACAGATTCCAGATGAAAGATTTGACACATCAGAGTGGTTTCATCCTGATGAGAGCAAACCAGGAAAAACACAGAAAACAAAGCTGCTCTCATTGAAGGGTAGGAATAATCAGTTCATGATGATGCATTTGAGGTTTAATAAATCTAAATGATAAATCTAATGTAAGTTCACTTTTATTGTTTTATTTTTAACTTTAGGATACTCATACAGTGTTTTTTATGTCAGATCTTATGAACAGGGACCCTGACTGGACACTCATTTCCCATTGACAGTGCTTGTTCTTCATCCCTTGTCGCCCCTTCATTCTGCATGTCAGGAAATCAGACAAGGTAATGAAAATATTTTAACTCTTAAGTCTGTTCATTGCTTCATATTTACATTGTTAATCATCCTTGATTTACCTCATCTTTAGGGGACTGGAGATGGGGTGGAAGGGACAGCTGTATCCTTGAACCACGAGTCTTTGTGGCTTTCAGCAAGGCAAAGATGATCTCACCTGAGGGCACAAGCAAGCTTTTCTGCCATACAACACATGGCTATGGTAGAGGAGAGGGATGTGGTATAGTCCTGCTGAAGCCTTTGAAAAAGGTAGATATTTTACTTTTTTTAATTATTCATAATGTTAATTCATTTAATTCATTATTCATTTATGGTTTATAATAAGGCAAAAGTCTCTTTTCAGGCTCTTGAAGACTCTTGAAGATCATATCTGGGGAATTGTGAAGAAGACTGCATTAAACAAAGATGGCCAGACCGTCACACCGACCACCAAACCCTCCAGCAGGAAGCTCTGTTGCTCATGATCTACTCCTCTGAGGATTATCTACCAAATGTCCAGTATGTAGAAGCTCATGGGACTGGAACACCAGCAGGAGATCCAGTTGAAGCAGGAAGTATCTAAAAAATCATTGCCAAAGCAAGACATTCAAGCTCAGGGCCTGTTTATTGGCTCTGTTAAGAGTAACATCGGACATACAGAATCTGCAGCAGGGGTGGCAGGATTCATAATGATTCTGTTAATGATGAAACATGAAAGTATTGTCCCCTGTGTTCTACTCAGCAGAAAATTCAAGCATAGATGCTAAATCTCTCAATCTTAAAATCCCCACCAGAGCTGAAAAATGGCTTTATTCTGGATTCAGGGTAAGGATGGTTGGATTAAACAGCTTTGGGTTTGGTGGCAACAAAGCCCATGCCATAATCAAGGGAATGCACTTGCACAAAGCATGCCCATCAATACAAAGTAGTACTTTTCAGTTGGTGCTCCCTGAAGGAATGCCTTCTCAGTCTGCAGTGCATTCTGGATCTTATTTTAGTGCAACAACTCTAAATTTGATAGCTCTTGCCAGTGACAATTCAAAGAGCAAGGTGTCTGCTATCCCTTTGCTTCCAAGGACAAAACAGCTGTTCTCAAAGAAAGGTGTGTACATAGTTACAGGTTGCAGGACTTTTTTAGATCTCTTTTCCAAAAAGTCCTGCAACCTAAAGTCTGTGGTGCTCTTAATCTTCACTTTGCCACTCTGCACCACCAAACATTCGATTACTTTGTGTGTTATTCCTCAATCTCCTCTTTCATTGGAAATGCTGCAGAAGCTAACTATGCAGCAGCTAATTCCTTTATGGATACTTTTTGTCACTTCCGATGCAATATTGGACTTGCCAGACACAGTCAATCAATTGGGGACCTCTTAAACTAGGCCTACTAATGGACAAAGACCATTTCCAAAAGTTTTTGGAAACAAAAGGGCTAATGATCATGGATGTGTCAGATTCACGAAGCACTGGAGAACTGCCTGTTAGATAACTATTCCCAGCAGGTGGTCTGCAAATCAAATTTCAGAAACCTAAAGAACCATGACCTCTCTCAAAATGTGTCTCTCAAGTTTCCCTCTCTGCTTTAGTGGAGGAGGGACTAAAAAACAAGGTTGTGGAGGACTCTAGGATAAATTTTCAGTCATCGGTAGATGGCTTTGTTAGACAGATCCTGAATGAAATTTGTAGTGTGAATACAGATGATCTTAGTGATGAAACTGCATTCACTGCATTAGGAATTGACTCGATGTTGGCCATGACTTTGCAAAATCGCTTGTTTCAAGAGATGTGTGAATATTTATTTTGTTGCTTTGCTTCTGCTAATCCTTACTCAGGCACTTCTCTTCCCTCAAGGAAAACACAACAGCACATGCACTACATTATCAAAGGGAATGTTTTTTTTTTTTTTTTTTTTTTTTAAACAGTGAAAAAACAAAAGGCAAAAATAATTTTGTAGCAGTTTAGATCAATTTGTACTTGTAGTTATGTCTTTAATAGGCTTTTACACAATCAACAGTCTATAAGAAAACATTGCAAACCTCTCATAAATACAGAGAAAAGTATGGTTACATATGTACATTCAATTAGTTTGTTATTTCACAAAATCTAA
The DNA here is from genome assembly GCF_023724105.1 of Carassius gibelio. Classification (NCBI taxonomy): domain Eukaryota; kingdom Metazoa; phylum Chordata; class Actinopteri; order Cypriniformes; family Cyprinidae; genus Carassius; species Carassius gibelio. Next base: position 5,065,935 of record NC_068419.1, on the reverse strand, counting down.
GAAAGCAACACAGTATTTGTACTTTATATTTATAACTACATTGGTTTAAAAGTGGATGGGCCTACATAAAACTGGGTGGGCAAATTGTAGCATATGAAAACGGCATATCAAATTGCCAATAGATAATACAGCAAAAGGATTCAATACACAATACTACTAAAGCAATGAATAAATTATTTTTTATTTCAACATTTACTAATGCACTCTTAAAAGTTTTATCTCTTAACCGTACCTGAGCTAACTGGGCGGCTACATCCTGAAACCCATAAAAAGTTCGAAAAAAATAATTGGCCCAGATGTATCAAGTGTCACGTTGCATTCCTGTCAATTTAGATTTGCATCTGTAATTTTATTTGAAACATATAAAAGTTGTTACACATACAAACAGAATATACTAGGAAGAAATAGAAGTAAAAGGATTTTACAAAATTTACAAATCAGTTCAGTTAGGAGTGGGCACATTTGAATCATAAACGTGGTTGCTATTTCTTAAAACACAATTTTGATGGACATGTGACTTTTAACATGCCGTCATCAGATGGTGTATACATGTGAACCTCATAAGTGTGACTGTCAACCTTGAACATTGGGATAGTGCTTGCCATACACAAATGGTTATCTTGAACATGATGGTTATTGCCGGTTATCATCCAAATAGCAGAGCAGGGCTGAGACTGACATGTTCGGTGGTTGTCTGGTTGAAAAATGTGATTGTCATAAATTTCCCGCTCTTTCAGCTCACCATCCTTTGCCTTTGATTGAATTTTGTTGGTGTAGCTGTTCTTCACGTCCTGTAGTTCTGGGCCTGACTTGTTCTTAGCTGGCGTGCCACTGCACATGTCAAAGAAGGTCAGAAAAACTGGGATAAAAGTTAAGCCATGAAAAAGACCAAAGAAGATCACCAAGAACATAATTTTAAAGAAAGTTCTAAAGATATAGTTCTTAGAAGCTGACAACACCACCACCCCAAGAATAGTAGACACAGCCCCCTGCAAAATAGGGTATCCTAAACTAAACAGGGCTTCCACGGCCTTTTCATTTGCACTGGGTTTCTTATTAGAGACGAAGGCGTAAGATATATGAGCAGAGAAGTCTACAGAAAAACCAATGCATACGACAAGAATGATCATGGAGATGGTGTCTAAATTAACATCCCACAGTGCCATAAACCCAGTGACCCCAACAATGACAGATGCAATGGAAAACGTGACCCAAAGAGAACACAGAGGGTTTGGGATGAGGAGAAGGGATATAAGCAACATGACAGCCGTTGTGACCCCAATGTTCTGGATGGTGTTGCTGACTATTACCGCATACTGGTCATGGTAGATGAAGGCGGGGTGGTACACCAGTAAAGGAACAGGGCACTTTTGAGCTGTCTCTCTCAAGTTATTCAACATATTCATCTCATCCAGTGCAGTAGAGATATTTACCGTCTGTATGAAGAAGCGAGATGCGTAGATGGAGTTGTTGGTGAAATTGACATCCTGTTTAAAATCAGAATACAATCGCAGAAAGGTTTCCAAGTTATCTTTGAAGACGTCTTCAGTGCTCAGATTGAGTTTGGTGTGATAGCCATAGTACTTGTAGGATTTGATCCAGGAGGTGAATATATCCTTTTCGATGAAAGATAAGTTTTTGAAATCTTCAATGCAAGTTTCGAGATCTGACATGTACTTTGCATCCCAGTACGGAAATTCCCGTCGGATGACAACCATGATGTTTGGACCATATTCTGAGAAATACTCCTTCTCGTTGTCATAGTATTTCACCACGTAAGAATCATCAGCTGCTAAATTACGGAGATCAATTCCTTCTTGAATTTGAAAGCAGCCATAAATGCTGATAATCAAATAGATGCAATACAACACAATCACAAAGACCTTCGTCCACGATTTCATCAGAAACGGGCCGTAGTATTTTTTAAAGAAGTGATTCATCGGTTGTACCTCCTCTCTGCCAGTATGGGGATCGTAAGCGCCTCCAACGCAACATAATTCATACAGTTTGGACTGACTCACTGGACACTCCTCAGGTACTTCCTTGCATGTCAACCAGTGCTTGTTACTGTTTTCTCGCCGTCCGTTAAGAACGAGGAACGCTCCGAAAAATGTGATGCTGTAGATGTAGCAGAAAAGGATGGAGGTGCTGGTGTACAAGCAGAAAGAGCGGACTGAGCGGAAGGGCGTCATGAGGCCGATGTAGAAAGCGAACACGTCTGTGAGCGTGGTGATGGTGATTGAAATGGCCGCCTCTTTGTATGTATTAGACAGGCGAGTCTCCACTCGATCGTGAACACTGGTCTGCTGCCAACAGGAAATGAGAATGAACATGTCGTCCACTCCGATCCCTATTTAAAACACATTTTAAAAAAATCAGTTTAATCTGCTAATATACACAATACAACACTGCAGACAACAGGCTTTATATTTAAGTTTTACCTAATATCAGGAATGGAGAGTTAGCAACTGTCATGACAAATGGGACACCAATGTGTAACATCATCCCAAAAGAGGAAAGAACGGCGAGTCCAGCAGAGAACACCCCAAATGTAGCAACCCATGCCTTGTTTCTGACACAATCAAATCTGGAAAAACAGACACAATAGAATTCAACTATTCAACTCAGTTAAAAATTGTCATTTTGAACTCATTTTAAAACAAGATTTGTTCATTTGATTTGAATGCAGTTGGGAAATGTGGGTTGAACAAATAATTTCTGTTTCCTATACAGAGGCTTTATCATGAAAAATGAATGACGAAAGACTAGGATGAGAAGATGCAGTACAGACTTGAAAATGTGAACTAATCATTATGCATAATATATCTTTAGGTGTGTTCAAATTATTTCTAAACTTGTAACATGATTAAACACTGCATATGTGTACAGGTTTGACGAATTTGATTTAAGATTTGTTCATTTTTCATTCCAATCAAATTATCCAATTATCCATCACTACTCAGAACATTTTCAAATTTTAAAACAATTAAAATGCAAATTATCTAGAAACAAAAGTCAAATGTGGGTTCTGAGAACAAGTAAAAACATCATGTGCAAGAAAATGCACAATACTCTGGGAAACAGAAAATAGCCTAAATATTCAAGTTAACATACCTCAAACAAGAGAGAATGGAGAAGCCGATGGCAATGACATATGTGATGGAGAAGAGAGGAATCACATCCTTTGTGTTTGCCTCAAATTCCACCTGCCTTGACAAAGATGTGGAATAGGTGACCTGAGGATGTAAATTATAATATTGACAACATCAAAAGAACATCAACATCAAGAGGATAGTTACAAAAACATTTCTTATTTTAATTAAACTACTGAATGAATCAAAAGATTTTAAATAAATTAAACATAAACATTTCCCGCCAAACCCCCCATAAAAAAATAAAATAAATAAATTACAGAGCATTTTAGGAAATATATATATATATATATATATATATATATATATATATATATATATATATATATATATATATATGAATAGTTCATTTCAAAAACAGCTAACTCATTAAAAAATCATGTTTTTTCATTGCACATTCCAATTAATCTCAATAAAACTGCAGTTGGATTATTTCGATTAGGGTAAAAAGAACTAAAAATACAGCTAACTAACATGATTAAACACAATAAAAAAAACTTATTGCAGAAATGTATTGCAAATAAACTATAGAAAAATTATTCCATGGCTCTTAAAATATTTATTTATTTAATAAACTCAAAGGTTGTAATTTTAACTTTGCTTTCCTAATAAAGTGTTGGCTGAAAGAACTGTTAAATAATATTACAACACTTTATTAGGAAAGCAAAGTTAAAATTACAACTTTTAAGTTTATTAAATAAATAAATATTATAAAAGCCATATCAACAGCCTAGTACATACTAAGGTCACCTGTAAAACCAAGAGCTATTGCAAAATGATATATGACATAAACCATGATGTATTTGAAAACGACGTAATAACTCTGGAATCAAAAACAAGCATTTGTGCAACTTTTCAAACATTAATTATGCAGTGGGCCTACAGCCCTGGCGACAACTAGCATCGATTGCCATCAACAAAGACCTCAAGCAAAACATAAATAAAAAATAAAACCTACCTTAATGAGGTTTAGTGATAAATTAGAGGGAAAAACCTTCAGGAATTCATTCAGCCATAAATCTGTTCTGGAGCGATTATCCTCCTTTAGGAAATAAAACAGGCGCACTGCTTTTGCACTTTTAATAACAGAAGAGTTTATATTCACTCCACCAACCGAATAGCCCAGGAAGATGTACGAGAATCCAAAACGAAAGAAGGGAAAGGTGAGCTCGGTCGTTTCTAAATTATTACCATAATATTTGTAAATGTCCAAAATCTTATTGGGTATGCATTTCTTGTATCGTCTTGCGCAAAGTCCCTCAAAAGTGAGCACCTCGTGACCCATGGACACATTCAGCCCCTTGACCTTCCTGTGTAAGGTTACTATCTCCTGAAAGGCAGCGTCTGTGAGGATGTTGGAGGATCTCGATACCGCTATGAAGGACGCGTAAACTCCATCCGTGTAGAGTCTCTGGTTGGAGAACACCGAGTCGTTCTGTGGAAAGTTCTGCTGCACGAACTGCCTCTCCAGTTTGGCAGGACCGTTCACAGGTGTGAACTGATCCTCAATGTCATTGGCCTCGCGATCTTCTAAGAAATAAAACCCGCTCCCCAACACCGCAGAGATCAGCAGGGGAGAGATGAAGAACCACCACGGGTGAGTTCCCACAAAGCGACCGAACTTCTGGAAGCAGATGGAGATCGGCTTCTCCACGCAGTCTGTGGTGCATCCAGCCATGTTCAGCGGCATTTTGGAAAGATTAAAAGAAAAGTTTAGTGGGGGCAAAGGCTGTGCTAAATAAATGAGACTAACGTAAACCTAACTTTCTCTGTATCTGGATTGTGTCTGAAGCACTTAAAGTTTAAATTAGCTATAACAATTAGATAAAAGTTGATTTAGAAAGAACTTCATAATGCATGCGTGGTATGTGAATATCCTGACGCATTTTTGCGTGAAAATCTACAGGGATCAAGCCAAGGGCGACCACTCACGGGCACAAACAGCAAATTATATTTAGACTGACAAAATAACCACAAAGAGATATTACCGAAAATGTCTGAATGCTTCAATTAAACCTGATGCATGAATGATTAAATTATGCATAACAATACATTATTTAAAAGGTATATTATTTTATTAAATTATTATTAAATATAAATATATACACGTATGTATTATATATTCATGTATATTATCCAAAATGTTTAAAGTATGCTTCAGTTAAACCTGATGCATGAATGATTAAATTATGCATACAAACACATAATTTCAGATATATTATTTTATTAAATTATTATTAAATATATATACTTATGTATTACATATTTATTTATATTACCCAAAATGTTTGATGATTCAATTAAACCTGATGCATGACTGATTAAATCATGCATAGTAAAATACATTATTCAGCAGTCAGATTATTTTATTAAAATATTATTATATATAAATATGTGCACATATTATATAATTATGTGTATTGTCTAAAATGTTTTGAAGTATGCTTCAATTAAACCTGATGCATGAATAATTAAATTATGCATAATAAAATACATTATTTAGCTGTTATATTATTTAATTAAAATCTTATTATGTAAATTATATAATTATGTTCATTATGTTCAAGCTTCATTTTTTGCTGGTTTATTGAATGGATGCAGATTTGTTTACAACCCACACAAATAATATATATTTGAAAAGAGTTTATAAAGCAATTATAAATAAAGATTATTTAACAATTGGTTGCAGTTCATCAGATTTGGCAAACAATCTTAATAGAAAAAAGTTTGGTGTAAAGGACTGAGATGGCTTTATGGTTCTTTGGATTATTATTACTTACAACTTTTTCAAAGTCACATTATATATTCTTCAGATAAGTGTATTGCTTTTAAGTCTTGAAATCATCATGAATGGTTTTCTAAACATCTAGAAAAGTAATATATAATAAACTACATTTTAGAAACAGAACAATTGAGTTAGGACTTACGTCGCGGTTTCTGCTCATTTTGCTCCATCAGGACAGAAGATGTGAGGAGAGAATGAAAGTTCATTACTGAACACAAGGCTCCATTCATGCCTTTCAGTTACCTCAATGCTTAATTACCCAACAAAAATGCCTTCGACTCTCATAGTGCTCGAGATTTGCCATTAGGAGATAATTGAGGGCCTCAAATTATTTCTGCACAACTGATACTGTTCTTGTATTTTACAGGGTCAGATAGTATTCTACTTATCTGAAAACATCTGTTGGATGAAGTCATTTGTTTAGGTCATTGTTTTTAATTTAACTGCTTTAGTTTTCTTTTTCTTTTTAGACATAAGAATTGACAGGCCTTGTCAGTTTTTGTTGTCCACTAGATGGAGCTAGTGACCTTTTTTGTATTTTCTCCTGCATCACACTATATTGGGCAATGAGCTGTTGTCATGGTGATCAGGTCAGGGTGAGATCAGAAATGAGAGATTGTCATGGCAACGAAGTCTGAGAGAGAGAGAGAGAGAGAGAGAGAGAGAGAGCAGAGCTGGGTTGCAGTGCTGGCATCTTTGACTTCAACAGTTTTGTGTGTGTGTGTGTGTGTGTGTGTGTCGTATTTTTGACTTGTACTTGACTATTTATTTATTCTACATGTACCCTCATGTTTTCAATTAAATCTATCCTATTTTCCTCATATTTTAAATATATTTTTGAATAAATTAATTTTGAATTCTCTTCTCCTTGGGTCATTCGAAACTCAAAATTAAAACCAGGATACAAAATTGTAAATGTATTCCAAATTATTTATTCACATATACCCAGTGCATTTTTTTCAGCCGCCTGAATCTGGCATTTAGTTCTTATATCGTTTAGTGCATAAATACGTACCTGTATTTTATAGAAAATTAACTTATAAGCAACCTCAGACCTAAGTCTAATAAATGTAATATTTAAACTTCACATCACGTATAAAATATATCACATTTATATATATTTAGTGATTTTTAATGCTAGTGTTTTTAATACTAACTATTAGTATTTCTGATTTTGACAGTAGATGGGCCAGCTTTAGGCAGACTGCAGTAAAACTTGGACTCATGAGGAAGAGAGATGCGTTTTCACTCCCATGTGATGCTGAGCATCTTACAGCTGAGTTCCCAGAGGCGCTGGGCCACCTCATCATCCATGGCAGCCTGCGAGCATTTTGCAGGTGTGCAGTCACTGCGTGGAGAGCAGGAGACAGGTGAGTATAAGATACGATGGTCTAACAGACAAATGAAAACATGCCTGAACTGTTGCAGATTGCTTAATAAAACACCATGACATGATATTGTAAGCTCAGCTATAAATCAGGTACAACCTACAGTAGTGCTGGGATTGAGATGAAAATCCACTAACCTGTAATATTTTCCGCTCTCTGTCTCCAGTTCAGGGGCCACGGCACAGTAGATGCTGGTCTGAGCTCCCTGCACGGATGTTTTAGTGAAGGGCTTTGCTACCCACATGGCAGCTTGTTGAAATTTATTCAAGTGCCTCCACAGTTCTGTCTGAACCACTCCAGGATGAAGAGCATACGCTGTGACTCCAGAACCTGAGATGCACAAAAAGACCAGATGAGAAGGATTATTAGGATTACTTAAGCATCAGTTATTTTATTAGAATAGATTACCCAAGGACAAGGTCAGAAATTATCCAGCGCTAGGGGCAAAATGCCACACAACTGAATGGTTATCTAGACTTTAATTCACTATTTTAGTTCTAATCAAACTGGTTTAGACCAGAGATGCCTAAATCGTATGACTAATCACAAAAGAGGGGGGAAATAATAATAATATATATATTTTTAATTGCAATTGAAGCATATATTTCATTATATTTTTTTTAAGTCAATTTCATTTTTAATGTCAATTTTAATATAATATACTTATTATAACACAACATTTACTTTCAGCCCACGGTCCGTCATGGTCAACATTTTGGCCACCTCTGGTTTAGACATTTTATTGACTATCAAAAATTGAAGAAGAGCAAAAACAAAACTTCTGACACTAACAAAGGAACTTAATGAAATATTAAATATAAAATACAAATTGTGCTTGAACAGATCGCTTTTAGATCAATAATTAGATTAATTTTATCCTAAATTAAATAATGCAAAATACCAAAACAAATAAACTGCTTGAGCAGATCATATTTATATTTATTAACGCAAGTATCATGTTTAAAAAGATGCACCTTCTAGTTTTTTGGCCAGCGAGCGAGTGAACAGAATATTCGCCAGCTTGCTCTGACTGTAGGCTTTCTGTTTATCATAGTTCTTCTCACTGTTGATGTCCTCTAGGTTGATGGTCCCCCATTGGTGTGCCATGGACGAGACATTAATGATCCTCGCAGGTGTTGATCTTTTAATCAGATCCAATAACAGATATGTCAACAGGAAGTGACCTACAGGAAGAAGAGCAGTTCTGATGTCTCCCCGTAATTTCTTTTAGGGTTAAAAGTGATGTCTGATTCGGACAAATTACGCATGCTTACCCATGTGGTTCACTCCTAGTTGCATTTCAAAACCATCTGCCGTCTTTCCATAAGGACAAACCATCACACCAGCGTTATTGATTAAGATGTTGACTTGTTTTTCCTCTGAAAGACAACCCAGATGCATCACTGTAGCCCTATATAAGGAAGACATTTGTAAAGGACTTTATACCATATCCTGGTGATCTCACCTTTATTGATGTTCTCTGCAAATTCTCTGATCGATTTGGAATCTGCCAGGTCAAGCCTGCTGGTAACAACATCCTGGTTACCTGAAGCATCCTTGACTTCCTTCAGGGCTGCATCAGCTTTCTCAGTATCTCTGCATGCCATAATAATACGTGCTCCTAAAGACAAGACAGCAGCAAAGACAGGAAGATGACATGTTTACAACTCACATTATATTAAAATTAAACTGTTTAGAAATGCCCACCTCTCTTTGCCAGGTCTATGGCTGTCTCTTTACCAATTCCAGTATTGGCTCCAGTAATTATAACGGTTTTACCGTCAAGTCTGGCATCAGACGACCACGGGCGAAACATATTTCTGAGGAGGAAATGCATAGAATACACGTAACGTTAATGCAGTTATTACTCAATTTGATTCATATGGGCGTTGGTTTGATATGACGACTATTTCACGTTAAAATATGTTAAAGTTATAAAATATAATCCTTCGTTTTTGCCCAGACATGTATGGCCTGTCTTCGATTAAAACCATCTGAACTATTTTCATCGCATGAATGAAAATCCCTTTGCTTTACTTCCTCGGTACAATTGTAACAGGTTATTGAGCAACATTTTACTGTCAACATCTATAAAACATCTGAAATATAACATATACATATCTGTTCATACCTTAGAGCTTGCATTTTCCTGTGATTCGTATCCAGACACAAAAATATAAGTTCATAAACTATCAATAAGACAAAAACAGCCTGATCAAAAGTCTCGCTCTGTCACTAGTGGGAGGAGTCAAATGATGTATAAGGAAGACAAGTGGATTTGTCATTGGTCAGAGACCACGAAGCTCCACCCTTTATTACGTATTTGTATTTTTCTTTTCAACTGTAAATTCATTATTTTATTTTAAAAGTATTTTATACTTTTATTTATTATATGACATCATATCGTTAGTATCTGGAAAACGGAAAGAACCGGCATATTTAAGATTTAAAAATGACTAGTTGACGAAATTCTTACTTTAACCAGGAGATGTCAGTAGATTCATGGTAAAGAAATAAGCAGGCTTTAAAAGTTTGAGGTTAGCATTTTTATACAAGGGACTGGAATTTTTATAATTCTTCTACCTTGCATTTTAAATAAGGAAAAAATAAGTCGATGCATTGCACTTACAATAATTATATTATTATTATTATTATTATTATTATTATTATTATTATTATTATTATTATTATTATTAAATAATAATACTACTAATAATAATAAACGTTAAAAAACCCACATTTGCTTTAATGACAGCAGCACTTGTTGGCATAAACTTCATAACTTTGAGTACAATTTGACGTCAGTGTTTCACAACTTGATCTCCATTTAATTTTCAACATGTCCTGTGACAAATGAATTTTAAGCATGTACAATTATTCAAGATCACCCAGTAAAAACTCTCTAGAAAGACTACCTTGTCATTCCTTAATTTGTTTCACTAATTCACAACTTCACTAAAATTTTAAATATACTGCCATCCGCTGCATCATATATTTTTGGCTTCTACACACTTCTATTTCGCTCTCACTCCAACCCACCTACACTTTAGTGATGGTGAGATTTGAACTGTAAATGTTTCTCAGAAACTGCACCACATCTCACGCTGTGGTAAGGCACATTGAATAAAAAGTATATAAGCCTGTCTAACATAGGCTACAACACTACTGCAAAGTTCCTCACATCGCAGTGACACAATCTTATTTGTAATTCAGCGTAGATGCAATGAAATACTGCACGGACTAATGACATCTTCCATATACATTTAACATTTATATAACTGCATTTATATACATACGTTTAATTGTGCGTATATATGGTTGCACGGCTAATCTGTAGATGACTAGTGGAAAATTATTTTTCACTGTCTATGCATTGCATGTAGCTTAAATAAAAAATTTAAGGCTGACTTAATGCATATCGCATGATACATGATGGTCGCATGCCACCAGGGGACAGTAGCTATTACTGTTTAAAATGTTTGCCTTTACTTCAATCTTATTCGTGTGGAGATTTATTAGTTAACTATTATTCACGTACCCGCAAATGTTTACTTGTGTAGCCTACTATAAATGTTCATGACACCTTAAATGTCAACACACCTCAACACCGGTCAAAGCACACTTTGCTATCTTAACAGGAAGTGCGTTGTCAGGCATCACATGATAATGTGTGAGTAAACATTTCCTTCCACCATTTGAAACGGGACGGTAACACTAACAGGGAGAGAGAGCTATAATTAAATCAACTCTGATTAATAGTCACTTCAAAGATGACACATTAAAGGCCAAACTTTGAGTTTTAGAGCACCCCAGGCTGCCATAAAAAATATAATCTCACTCACCTTCACTTTGGAGAATGCTTTACAAATGTGACTTACTAGATTTAATTGAATATAGTTGATCTTGAGTGATTGTTATGGGACTAATCAATGTGCCTTAAAACGACAATGCATTGTTGCCTCAGTATGGTTTATGTGACTCGAGGAATATAAAGAGTAGGAATATAAAATTTAATAGCGTTGCTTTATTTTGACCATTACACTTCGGGCCAGCTAATTAACTCGGTTATATAATTAGTTACTGTGCACTACTAAATATGGGACTTTTTTCTTTTGCTTGCTCTGTCAACACGATGTGTGTCAGTTCATAATAAAAAAAGAACGTGGCTGCTGTAGAATTACAGGACCTGAGTGAAAACATTGTTTTCAAGGAAATAAAGTCTAAACAGACAATCTTTGAAAAATAACACACGCTTATTTTTACTGAATACTGCACGGTATTTACTGACTACTAGTATTTTCTCTTCAAAATAGTATATGCAGCGATAAACATAGCAGTATTGCTATATTTTTTATGAATTATAATTTTATTCAAAATGATATTTGGCTATATCTGGTTTGTCACATTAGGATTAAATAGTTAAGGTGCACTGAATGTCTGCGTATTTTGGCTAATGTAAAATTATTCTAAAATGTACATACTGTGCACAGTATACTTATTAGAGAAAAGGAGTAGGTTATAGTATGGTAGTATGCTATTCCTCACAAAGCCATATGATTTATCCCAAATCACATATTTCACTAGCAGCTATAATATAGTAGCCTTTGTGAAAAAAATTAATTTATCTGAAATCACTACTCATAAGATTATTTTATCAATTCTAAGATTAGGCAAAAAGTATCCATGCCTAAGGCTACTACTTCTGGCGATTTTTCATATGCAGCCATAGACCCCTAAAGAGGAGGCAAAAAAAACTGATGGTTATAAATCTGTTGATATAAAGAAAGACTAATTGCCTACTGCTTACATAGGCAGCTGCCTACCAAGGGACCTCATAAGTGACTGATTTTGAACACTCTAGGCACCCAGTACCTCTTCATGCATGACATGAGCGTCAACAGAGTTTGTTGTTTTTAACACAAAAAAGACAGCACACACAAGAATGGGGTTATTTATCAATTACACTGAACATTTTGATTGATACTTTTAGGCATTGATTTAAATGTAAGTATTTTATTATCAATATTCTTCTCTCTCATTAGTAATGTTGTAGCAGTTGTTTCTGGGATTAGCTTCTCTGTAAAGTACATTGCCTTAGAATTACCTTTGTCTTTATCTTTTCTTTTGCGACTCTCTGGTCTCAACAGAAATGTAATGAGCCTGTATCAGATTTTAGTGTGTTTCTGCATAATGTCACTTGTGTTTCTCTATCCTCCTGAATCCCTTGATGAGTGACATTCATTGCCGTTTTATGAAACTCTATCACTGTTTTTGAGTGAAGGTACCTGTGTTGACATTTTCTTGTGTGTATAACAGAAACTGCTGGTTTGATCATTGTGTCCCATTGTCTTTTGAATCGTCCCTGTTTTGATCTGAGAAATTCACAGAAATTAATCACCCCCATGATCCACGGAAACACACAGTGTGGGTATTTTAATTTTCGATTAAGTTAAAAGTGTCTGAATTACATAATCATTTATTCTTCAGTGATTTCCAGGCACCTGATTCCCAGTTTTAGAACACTGGATCATGTTGTTTTTGATGGGAATAACCAGCAATCTCCTGAAGACTTATTGCTCTCATTGCTGAGGAGGCTTAATTGAATTATGAATAATGTTTCAGGTAACAACTGTCGTTCCTTTGGAAAATGGACAAAAATGAGTATAAAGCTAAAATGTTGTAATATTGTGAAATATTATAAAAATTTCTAAACAACTGTTTCCTGTTTGAATATATTTTAAAATATAATTTATTCCTGTGATCAAAGCTGAATTTTCAGTATGATTAGTACTCTTTAGTGCCACATGATCCTTCAGAAATCATTCAAAAATGCTGATTTGTATACTTAGGATTTTTTTTTTTATTATTATCAATGTTGAAAACACTTTTGCTGCTAAGCGTTTTTGTACAAGTGTGATACTGAAAAGTTCAAAACAACAGCATTTGTTCAAAAATGCTTGTGACATTATTCTTGATTGAATGCATTCTTGCTGAATTAAAGTATTTAATTATTAATCAAAAAATTGAAAAACATTTAATTGGTTGTGTATTTTGACATTTTGAAATGTTAGTAAATCTCTTGGGAAATCAGAGTAAAGTTTTAAAAAATGATTCTGAAAATTGTAATATGGGCTCTTCTTCTAGGTAATTTCCACTTAATCTCAGTTGATCTCAATTCATCTTAATCTCAATGTCAATTGAGATAATAAAGTATTTTTTCCTGTAATGTCTCCATGAGTCTATAGACTCATCAAACACAAGAAAATCCAATTAAGTTTTAGCTGCCGCCGACTTTCTTTGTTGTCTTGTGTCATAGAAATGTCCCAGACGCAACTCCCAACCCTATCTCTGTTCTCCTGAGATTAAATTACCAGCTCTAATTCCTGTTGATCTCGACTCTTTAGGTAGAACAGGTCACCTTCATACCGTAATGACTGTGTTTGTGCTATAAGGGGTTCTGTTCTACCTATGTGGCTTTGGCTTTCTGCATCACTGAGAGTTTAAAGTCTCTCTTTGTGAAGCATTCTGAATGTAATGTAGTAATTCTAATGTGCTGGATTTACAGTGATTTCATAGGTCAGCAGGTCTGAGCTAGAGTATAACTCAGCAGGGTCACACCCACAGACAGGGATATTTCTGGACAAGTCTGGCTTTGCTGAACTGAGATGTAATTGAGACGATTGGGTGGGTTATATGAATAATACATTTGTATTATGGGTCAAGCTTCTATGTCCTTTTCAACTTTTTTGATGTCCTCTCATGGTTTACACCCTTAAGTAGCATGTTCAGACAGATCGAGTGTACAGTGTGATGGTGATTAAGATATGTCTCACTATATCCCATCACACAGTTCAATCATTTAGTCACTACCTCGAGAGTCCTTTGCCTCATGAATCTCATAAGGTGTTGATTACCCATATTAAGTTGCTTGGTTTTCTGTAAAGTTTCTTTGCAATGATTTGTATCGTAAAAAGCGTTATACAAATAAACTTGAATTTAATTGTTCATGTTGTTGCATACTTTAATGGGTTAACATTTTGCTTAAGTTGATGAGGGCTCTACATATCTTACTACATTCCTATTTTCCCTTATTTCTGGGTGATGACTAAGCAGTCCATGCTGGGAAGAGCTGTTGACCACTTTGTCATTGTGGTGTTTAATTTGTGCACTTTTAGTAACCAGTAGGAAAAAAAAAACCTCAATGTTTGCATAGGCTGCTGAAATTGTTATTTTTATCATCTTTACCCGAAAAATATGAATAACATTGCAGAGGAACTGCAAAGTATGTTCATGCTAGATGTTATTTAGGGCCAAACAGCTGATTAAAAAAAGTAATCCACAGGACTCCATATCAATGAACATCTTGTTACTCGAAAACCTGAATATTTGCACAAAAAAACAAAACCATCATGAAGACAGATTTTTGATGTGATAGGACAGCAAGGGATGTATGGGTTTTTTTCACTAGAGGAAGGGTTATTATGGATTATAGATATTTTGGCCAGAAGGTTATAGGTTCAGAGTCAGGGTTGAGATTATTTCCCTCTGGGTGTAGGACACACGGGACACTGGCGTCAGTGGGGGATGTTAGTCATGTGTGAAGACTCTGGGCTAATCGAAAGGAAATGCACTGCTCTTCCTGTCTCTGAACAAATAAACCAACCCTTATAGTGAGATGAAGCCCTCAAAAAGATCCGAAGTTATTCTGTTACTCACAGGGGAAAAATGACAAGACAGTCCATGTATTTTGTTATTGTCTTTTTCTGAAGTTATTTTTGGATTGCTTATGTTTTTGTACCGAATAGCTTATTAGTTGCTTTTAAATCAAAGCCTGTGAGAAAAGCACATAATTTAAGAGAGCATCACTGGCAGATCATTGAATATATTTTTAATTATTGAAGCCATATCAGGGTGATGCTGTTCAGATTATTACAAATTTTGGTGTACCTCAAGCAATAAATGACATTAGTTATTCACAAAAAATAGTTGTTTGGTAAAAGGATTCCCCATTTTAATCCTGGTATTTTGCTGTTAGGGAGGAAACTCTGACCCCACGCTATTGATCTCTCTGGAGGTTATTCTGTGTGCAATTCAGGTCACATTTGTTCTGCTAGAAATAATCACCATATAGTTACTGCCTAAGCCTCTGGTTTTTCTTTTCTTTTCTTTTTTTAAATCAATTACTGTATAGTTAATCACTACAGGTAGTCAGAAACAGACCAGAACAATTGTCCACTTTAAAATGTGAGTTCTGAATCTGGTGCTCATAATTGTATTCAAAAGTTCATGATGCAAATTGAGTTGACTCAAAGCGGCGCAATTTAGTATGTTAAAATCAGTATGTTGGCCCTGTACTCTTCAAAATCCCTTCAGTGTCTATAAATGGATATTTGAATATGTCCAAGATATAATACATTGGTAATATGATATAGTTGTAATAAACAATTACCATATTATTTATATGGTACTTCAAGGACTTCCATAGTCCAGAGACCATGGTAGATTGGAGAAGATGTAAACACCACAGTACATAACTATTGTATTCACTCAGTATCATTATATTGTTAGTGTTTTCAAGCTTGCCTCACTGTGCACATTAGGATAAAATACCCAGTGGTGCACTATTGTGTTCCTGCCAAATATGAGCTTTTTAGCATCCCACAATTTGCACATTTGTCATGGATAGAACAACACTTCATCAGCCATGAATACTGCTACTGCATAATTCATTGTAATTTCATTGCCGTTTTTATGTCAGAGATTAAAATGACTGTGTACTGATATTGAAATGTTCCTTCAATATCCTGCTGTGTTCTGATACAACCAATATTTTTATTCTCTGTTCTCCTGTGACTAAATTAGCAGTCAAAGGAAGCAGGCCAAACAAAACCGTTCTTCCTAATGTTTATCAGTCCCATTCTGTCAGAAAACAGCACATGAGACAAAAAAGTAAAGGTAGATATATTGAGAGGGACAAACAGCTGCTGTTTCTAAGCCTACATGCACCACATCTTTCAGTAATGAATAATGCTGCATCTGGCACATGCTGTGGATTATGGGTAGCTGTATATATACAGTACAAATCTCTTTATTACCCAGGAAGGTCTAACCGAGTGAGGAGCAAACACCTTTCCTCAGATCTCACATTCTCCTCACAAGAAATATAAATATCTAATTTAAATGTATAGTGTATTAAAATAAAAAAATGAATGTGCTTGTATAATGTGATTCTAATCCTGCTGTATCTGCTGTTCTTATTAACCAGGTAATGCAATCTTGTTAACTGTGTCGAGATGTTCAGTTAACACCGCGGATACTGTTGTGAAGGGTTGGAACAGCCTCCATATGCCGTAATGATGTGGATTTAGGTAAGATGCTTATTGCTCCGAGTTCTATATAAAGATAATGAGATCTACCCTGAGATCTGCAATGAAATTGCACAGAAGAACTATTTGGCCTCATGAAGTACTTAACTCGGCATCTTTCACAATGAGCCTTATTGTTTTTTAATGAGAGGCCAAAGACTTGCTATTGTGGATTTCTGGCCATTTTCATTTACCTGGAAAACAGCTGAGCTCAATGTGCAAAGTGAATTAGAGCCATTAAACCAATAGCCAAATTAATAATAATGCAAGGCTTTGTTACTCAATAAGCTTCTTTTGGGACTATAATATGGTTTAGATACAAAAAGGAAATGCAGACTGATGGCTTTAGTAAAGACTTTCATCATCAGTCTGTCATTCTTCCCTATAATTTGTTTTCTGTTTCTGTGCATGTCATTCTCCACTGACATCTTAATTGGAATATTTGCTTATGATTCTGTCCTTCAGCTAAACTTTATGTAATCGTTTATATTTAGTGTAAATATTTTTTGCTGCTTGTACAGTGGAGGTGACAGGTCAAAGAAAAGATAGGAATCTTTAGGAATCCCATGAGGGCCGCTTACTTCTGTGTATGTAAATACAGACAGTGACTTTGTCTTCAGAAACATCACACCACAATGTGTTTAGAGGATGTGTATTCATCGCTCCTATCACAAACCGTATGTTTACTGTCTCATGAATGTTTTTGAACAGACTCCAAGCAGCCTGATACATGCTATCTGACTGCAGAACGTTCATGTTGAACTTTCATGTTCTTAGACCTGCCTGATCACCAAGGAGGAAGTCTGATGACAATCAGCATGTCTAATACGACCTGCTTTGATTTCAGAGAGGACGGGGTATTTGTGTTTGCATTGGCAACATCTAGGTTTCCATAGTGCTGGTCTGTGACCTTTTTCTATTGTCTACTTATATAACTTGATTTGACTTACGTGCAGAGACAGAATGCATTCTTGTATTTGTCGACAGAGTTTGATTTACTGAGATGATCATGTTGGGATGTTTGTGTTCATCTGATAAGGACATGAATCAAGCAGCTTTTTCAACTTTTTTAAAGTGAGTGAAGAGAGTCAGAAATGTGTGAGTGTGTAGAATGTAGCAAGTGTGAGAATGTATATTTGAATACATAAGCAGTCAACAAATTCATTATGATTTTTTCATTGGTAAATTTAGAGTAGTTTGAGCCGTAGCTAATGGTCAAGAAAGTTTTGCATCTGAAAGAGTAAATAATCCTGCTGTAATGGCAAAGCTAAGGAATGCATGAATTGGTAAAATATATAATCTTGAATGCAATATAAGTAATTTTGGATTACAGCATCTGCCAAATAAATAACAGCAAATAGGGATCCACAACACTTCCAGCAGGACTGATGTTGGATCTGGGTTTGTAAGCTTGATTTTTGGATTGGATTTCATATGTTTTAGGTCATTTTCTTTTTTGCTGCCCACACTACAAGCAACTAAAAGGATTGGAGTTGGATTTGGTCGGAGTCATTATTAAAAAAATGACCTGGCTCTTCCAAGATTTGGAGTGGCAGTGATTTTTTATTTTGAAGTGAAATAAACTGCATCCATCCATCATAAAAAGTGCTCTATATGGCTCTGGGGGGTAATGATGGACTTCTGAAGTGAATCGATGCATTTGTGCATGATGGACTTCTGAAAACCATGATAAACCATAATCTCCATCTTCCACTAACTATCTTATGCTAAGGTGACCAGAAATGCCTCTTCCTGGCCACACGTCCTGCCCAGGATTTCTAAATTGCCTAAAAATAACCAGGTTTTGGTTGTTTGCGCTGCACAGATCGATAGTTGTATGACATCAATGTACCATGAGAGCTATTTGAAAGCATAAGGAGCCATCTGCTCTGCTCTGGCACTTTGATGTCATACAACGATCTATCAGCAATTTATAAATCGTCGGCATAACGTATCCCCGAGAAGTGGCATGTCTGGTCACCTTATCATAAGCACATTTTTTAAGTTTCTTAAAAATATCACTGTTTCATCTGATGGTAGTAGGCTTTAGACAGATTAGCTCTTATCTTCATCCACATTGAGCTCCTACGGGTCACTTTCTGGTCACTAAATGTTTCCATGAGGGACTATAGTAAAAGTCACCTGACAGTGAGTACTTGTTAAACTGAATGACTTGGTAATGTCAAGAAAGAGGAAATTAGAAATGAGAAGGGTTATTGCTGTAAGTTGTTGCAGTGTGCTGCTGAGCGCATTCATATTGAGACCTTATTGAAACTGCAGCAAGAGAAACTGCATGCACTTGTACACAGATTCAAAAAGAATGTTGTATTCAAATACTTTTGAGAGTGTTTCCTAATTTTTCAACAGTGCCACAATATTGCTACTGAATCAAAATGCATTGCAAAACATATTGTGTGACCAATGATGTCCAATTCCCAAAAGAATGACTCTTATGAGCCAGTTCTCCTTAGTGAATCAAAGAACAGAGCAACCATTGTAGTTTGATTCCAAACCGAATGATTCTAATGATTCATTTATTTTTAGTGAATCAAAAACACACAGTGTGACCATTGTAGTTTGATTCCAGTGATTCTAATAATTCATTTATTTTTATTAAATCAAGTACATACTTTGAGCATTGAATTTTGACTCCCAAATGAATGATTCTAATGATTAATTTATTTTTAGTGAATCGAAAAAAAAAACTAAGTGCGCCCAGTTTAAAAAGAAATTATAGCTAGTGTACTCGCTTTAACTTGTCCAAACAACTAGCCCTCATGACTGATTCATTAGCTTTGTCAATGTTACTGAGTTTTGCACAGAATCTTAGTTTCCATGATTTCTGAAGAAATGACACTTATATTCCAGTTGTTTTTAATGCACTTGCATGACTTTTTAATAACTCAACCATCGAATGAACACAACCATCAAATGTACACAAACATGCTTTTCCTGTTTTCTGTTGGCAGTAATAGTGCAATGTTAAATGGTGTGTATGTGTGAATGAGGCAAAATAAGTAGTAACAAAAGCCTATTTTTTATGCATTAAAAAAAGCATGTTTTGTTAAATTGAAAGCATGTTTTTCTCTCATAGGTTCTTATTGAGTAAGAAGCATGTTTTTGCACAAAAATACTGTTCAATACTATGTTGCAACCATTTAGTGATGCATCAGCTACATGTGACATTTTGTTACCCTTTTTTTGGCACGTAGGAGAATATGAAACTTCAGTGTAGTGCTTCCTTTCAAACAGTTCCGCATCAGACGGCTCTCAGACCGCCAGACTCTCTTAGGAAAATGACAACAGTGAGCTGTTGTTTCCTCATTTTGTTATGTTTTAGCTATTTAAGGATTCATTGTGTTGGTCTCTATCCCGGATGGCCCATGTATGGTGATTCAGTGTACAGCATATGCATTCTTAGGATCCCACGTATCGGCCGAGGTTCTGCAGGTGTGTGCGTTAGGGCCTTTATTATTTCTGTTTAAACACAGCATGATTAGCTGATCAGTGTTATTTAACAACATAAATGTACAGCTAGTGTACTCTGTATTTGCACTTTATTTTATTTAACTCGGCCACATGAAAGCCCTCATAACTGATAGGTTGCACTGTCGATGTTACTGAGTTTTTAATTGTATAGTTTCCTGGACCTCTGAGGTCAGCTTATACCTTATGACTCAAGCTGACAAATGAAAATTATCACAGTGAACTCATATTTAGTGAATAATTGTTTTATTTGAGTGGTTATGAACACTGAAAGAACTGAATCAAGTTATGTTACTGTTCTTATTCACAATGTTTTGGGTGTATACTCACTGCCATTGGTTAATGTTATGTATTACTGAAATTTGGTTCTACTAGTGTAACATTTCAATATTTTGACATCAGTTCAAGTTCAGATCAAGTCAAGAAATTAAAGGATCTGTTTTCTCTAAATTCACCAGGTTGATAATGGCATTTTCTGAAATATAAAACTGTATTTACATTTAAGCATATTATAAGTTGGAATTTAATTCAGCATATATTAAATATTTTTATACTTAATGCACTTATTTGCCTTTTTTAAAGCTGTAATATATATTACTTTGTCTTGAAATTGAATTTTTTGTGTGTTTTATAGAAGAAAGAAAGCGATGAGATTTAAACAGGTAAGTAAATGAGAAAACTTTTTTGAGGGAGCTATAACTTTAATATAAGTATTATATCGTGTTATATTGTTGCCCGTGAATAAACACCACTAACAGACAACATCTATCCCCATTTCCTTTTTTTAGAGTGTGTCTCTACAGGTTTGTATTTGATCTTATCTTGTGTCCTGTTCTGACTTAATCTGTCCTATTTTAATCTATTCCAGGAATGAGGATTTGAACTGTTTTGGAAATAATCCTTATATGAAGATTGATTCCAATAATTTCAGAATCCTTTCATTTCAGTGTCTCCGTATGTGTGGTGAATGCACAGCATATGTCTTGCATGTGCCATGCAAGCTTTTTCTGGAATGTACAGATGTGCTTACATCAGAGGCGGAGGGACAATAAAATGTGTTGGTGATTCTGGCAAATTTAGACAAGATCTGCAATGAACTTTTAGGTGCAGGTTAGACGGATGCCAACAGGTGGTAATGTGAGGAACTTGAACCTCCGATGGCTAAAAAAGAAACTCTAGCGATGCATATCTGAGTATAGATGCTTGCTCTGCATTGCAACACGCTGAAGAGGAGATGAGAAGGTAGATGAAAGACTGTGGAAAAATGAGCACAGAATGCATCATTTATCTTCATTAAACGGATAGTTCACACACATTCTGTCATCATTTACTCTATTTTCATTCCCAACATGAGTGTGACACTTTCTTCTGTCGATTTTCTGGTAACACTTTAGATTAGGGAAGCTATTCACTATTGACTTTTTGCTTATTAGCATGCATATTGCTAGAATTTTGGATGTTTATTAGAACTTACAAAGCAAATATTAATGCATTATTCTGCATAACCATATTCTAGATCCCCTACCTAATACCTACAAATCTAAAGCTTAACAGATTTTCTTTAAAAATATGGCATAATTTTTTTTTTTGTGACAGCTTTGAGTGATTTTTTTATGAATAATGTATTTCAGAATAAAATGCACATTAATAGGTTAAAACTTATAAATATCACAATATTTACATAGTTGGCTGCATAATTTAAATAAACATTGTATAAAGCCAGTTTAAAAATGTTTCATTTTGTTGAGGTACTAGAGTCAGAGGTTTTTCCAAAAAGTAGTTTTGATATGTCCCCCCCCCCACCACCACCACCACCATAAATCACAGAACACTGTCAACAGCCAAAAAAAATTATATATTTATCAACATACCTCTGTTTTAAAACCTATAGAATATACAATAATAATTTTGAGAAAAGTAAAGGTCATGTATGTATTGCAATTGAACAAATATGCAAATAAATAAAGTGCAATAAAGTAAACATTTATAAGTTTTTTTTTACATTTTTCTTAACACTACAGCACCAATGTACGAAAAAGTAATCTTTTTGCCAGTAGTGTCTTGATTTCAATATGTTCCTCACACAATAAATGTTGTTCGTCTTTGAAAGACTCTAAATATGCTGCATGAGTCATGTAGGCCGCGTTTATGAAGCTTCTATGCTGATTTCTTATTTTTTATTTATTTTTTTCAGTATGACATCCATAGTCCTTGCTCCAAAATCACCTTTTGTGCTCTGCAGAAGAAAGAGCTTCACAGCTCATCATGTGGGTGAGCAACTAATGACAGAACTGATATTTTAAGGTGAACTATTCATATACTAACTTTGTACTTTCTAGGCTATTTGGTTCCTGTGTTTGCATTAACCTGCAGTCAGGAGCTGTGCGTTCATCTATTTAAGGAAGGTGAGCAGTTCCTAGGTGACCCATTTGCAAAGCGAACTGTGGTGTCTCAGGTGACACACTCTCCTCCTGTCACACTAACTCTTCTGTGCTCTGGCCAGGATGGAGAGAGTGTCTGCTGAAGTCCAAGCTCACATTATCAGGAGAAACTAGATAAGAGAAAGCTTGGCTGGTCTAGTTACAGTACACTGGCTGTCTGAGTTGGTTAATCTTTATTCTCTGGAAGCAGTATCAAATTAACTGAATATTTAAATGAACCTCCAGTGAATGTTCAGAATTTCAGAGTCCGCTTATAGCTCACCTGCTATTTAAAACAGTTTAAAAGATTATGTAATTCTTTGATTATGATATATTGTTTTGGGGGTTATGGAAACTGTTTATTTTTATTTTTATAATGCCTACACAACTGAAAGCACAGTGCAAGTGCAAGATAAGAGTGATGTGTGAAGTTCCTATCCTTTGTATGTAGGTTTATTTGACCTTAAAGATGCCAAGTATATATTTGATCAAAGTAGATCTTTCTATAGAGAAAGGAAAGTTATGTGGGATTTTTAGAAGATGTAGCATTAGTAGTTATCTGGTGATCAAAGCTGTTAAGATATCCTATACCACAAGTTATTGAGAAAAACTATTTCCTTCAGATAACACCTCAGTGAGAAATCCCCTGCTTAGAGGCCACTATTTTTTGAGGTCCAATGCATTCAGAGGCAGTATTATTAATATGTTGAACAGACATTTTCATGCCAGTTCGTAAATTCTTATCCATAGTAAATGAGACCAAAAACAAGATATTTACATATATTTTATTACATCTGTCTGCACCCTGATCAATTAAATATAATATGTGACACTGGACCACAAAACCTGAAAGCTGAATAAATAAGCTTTTCATTGATGTATGGTTTGTTAGGATAAAACAATATTTGTCTGAGATATAACTATTTGAAAATCTGAAATCTGAGGTTGCAAAAAAATCTTAATACTGAGAGTACTGAGAGTTGTCCAAATGAAGTTCTTAGCAATGCGTATTACTAATCAAAAATCTAGTTTTGATATATTTATGGTAGGACATTTACAAAATATATTCATGGAACATGCTCTTTACTTAATATCCTAATAATCTTTGGCATAAAATAAAAAATTATAATTTTCACCCACACAATGTACTTTTGGCTATTGCTAAATATATACCCCAGCGACTTAAGACTCCAGGGTCTTAAGAAGATTTTGTGCTCCAGGGTCACATATAACATAATAAGAACAAAAAACATATTTGTGTTATGGCTGTTTAAACACAACAGATATAAATAGATATTGTTGCATGAAAACAAGGCTTAAATACTGATTCAGAATAGTGGTTTTGCATTGCACATTAAAATTACAGTAGACCTGCTAGTTTGGCCTTCACTGTGTCCTCGGACCTTGTGGCCAAGTGCCATGTGAACCTCAGAGAGCAGATATTCCCAAGCTCTTCATGACAGCTTTATTGAGCAATTTACAGTAAAGAGAGCTATAAAAACAGTGTATGTGTTCACAAAGAAGGTCTCTTGCTCAATTAAGGGGATTTACATTTAAGCATCACAGTCCACATTGACTACACAAAGCGAGATTTTATTAAGTGCAACAGTAACTCGAGAAAGGCATGTCATGTGTATATTTGAAACTGCGTCTTTATATATGTCTTTCTTAATGTGTGACGATACGCCTGCTCTCCTTGAATCGCATTAGCATGAAAGCCTGCGGAAACTGTGTCTGTGTGTCCTTGACTGTAGGTCATGTTTCATGCCGCACTGCTGTGTACATGCCAGGATGCTCTTTGGGATTTACTGCAGTAGAGATTAGCTGCTTGTTGGCATGTGTATGAGTGAGAGATTTATGCTCTTATTCGCTCTGATTTATATCACCAGACACTGTTCTTATGTAACGCATTGATTTCTGCGAGCTCGGGTCTGTCGCCTTGTCATGAAAGCGGGGTGTGTTATGGTGACGTCATTAGCATAATCCTGTTCCTCGGCTCTCGCTGTGAACTTTGACGTCAGTGTGCGATGCTGCGCTGGCAGGTAAATCAATAATTATTTAAATGAGATTGCATTATGATGCCATACAGCTTGTGAGGCGAAGAGTCCTCTGGCTCCCACTGATTTTAATTGGAAAACAGCATAGAGGACGGCATGGCATATTAGGTTTTATTAATGGCTTTATGATCCACTTGGAGTGCAACAATATCATTAAATCATTAAAGACGCTGCAAATGGTTCAAATCTCTCCAATATTCTTCAGATCTTGGGCCGCCCCTCTTTATTTGAGTATTTCCTTATTTTATTATTATTTATAAATTATTATTTATTTTTTGTATTAGTAATATATTATTAGTAATATATATTATTTTTCTTTGTTTCATGTAGTTGTCATGTTTCCTAATTCCTAATTGTCATTTAGTTAAAATTTTAATATATTTATATATTTGTACATTTATATATATATATATATATATATAATAAAACACATTTTTATAGTTTTAGTTTTGAAGATAATGACCATGCAGGTAAACTGATGTTGCCAATCATGTGAAAGTATTTGTTACTGGTTAAAAACATGTAGACTATTTTCTACTGTATACATAGCCTGTGGCTGTCATGTGGAGACTTATTACAGATATTTGACTTTTATTGTGATAAACTTAATGATAACTCGGGATAGCTGCTAATCGTTAACTTATCAGATAATAAAGGTCAATGTCTTAGAAGCACAGTAAAGGTTTGGAGTGGTGGTTTTATTCAAGTTGTAGTCTCTGTCAAAGCAAGTGGATATTATACTATCTATAAACTGGTGATTTATATTTTACAGTTAAAAATAGCATTATATTAACAGATTCTCAACTTCTGGACCAGTTAATATTCAGAAAACATTAGCAGTCTAACTGTACATACACTATTGGATGAAAACACAAAAGCTTGACCCCTTCGCAGATAAATATATATGACTTGTTGGGAATTAAGTTATACTCATTCCTGAAAATGTAATTCGGCAAGGATGGATGGAGAAAACATACATCAAAATTCAATTGATGGCAATAAAATCATTGCCTAGCATCTATAACTGCTGCAATTACATCATGTTCTCATATTAAATAAGTTACCATTCAAATAGGGCATTAGTTAATCATCCCAAAAACACAACACAGAATAAGCATAAAATATCTTTACTTAAAATATCCTTTTTGAAAATAGCAGAACAGAGTATGGCAGAACAGTATTGCTTAACAAAGCCCTCATATTCAAGTAAAATACATTCAATATCACATTACACAATATATTTCCAACCAGCTGACTTTACAAACACAACATAAGACACAAGCCCTGGTCCCAGTGCTTTAGAAGAGCTGATGTTGACCTCCTTGCTTAACCTGCAAGATTTGTCTATTGGCATTTTGGCTTCTGTTAAGACTCACTGTGTTGCTTGTGCATCGCTTTGCAATACAGCTGAAGAGACTAATAACTCAAAGTCCAAGATTAAAGCATAGAACAAGAAACGGCTAATTAAGGAATTATAAGGGTTTCATGCAATTATTGCTATTGCTTTTAAACTGAAATCTTATGAATATCAGTTGCAATCAATGACATCTTTCAGAAACACACACAGGAAAATGCAATTACTATATGAGGCACAAATACGTCAAATCAAAACTGCTCTGATTGTACAGTACATGCTAGATTTTGTGCGTTATTTCCCTACGTGCCGACATGGATGTTTACCAAAGGGGAATTTTCGAGACCTTGCAGCCTGATAACAGTGTGCATTGGGTTTCATTAAGCTTCAGCACTGCTGAGACAGCCAGAGATTACAGCCTGGCAGGGAAGGACAGCAGCACAGATGGCATCTGTTCGGGAATCTGCCAATCTGCCGTACCTTTGCATTTCAATCTGAGATGCTGGTCTAGTCTATAGAACAGAGGTGCTCAAACTTTAATACAAAGGACCAGAAATCAAACGTGATTGAGGTCTGTTATTCAAAAATAAATGTTGCATTGTATCCATCTACTGTGAAAAAAAAGAGGTGCAAAAAGAAATGCATGAAAAAAAAAAAAAAAATTATACCATCAATGCAATATAAGTCATTTGGATAAAAGCATCTGCCAAATGCATAAATGTAAATATATTATGACGGGCCAAAATGAAGGTCATCACAGGCCCCAGCTTTGTCCAGATTTGGTCATCTCTGCTCGAAAGCAATACAAATATAGTTAAATATTCAATTTAAATATTAAATACCCCATGTATATATTACTCCTCTTGTCTGTCAATGCATCACATGTAAATCAGAGCCTTATACAAAATTGGCACCATATTCTAAGTCCTAATAATTCAAGCATTTGCACTAATGAATGAAGAAGGAGAAAGAAAGAAAGAGAGGGACAGTACAAAGACATGATTCCCTGCATAGCCTCTTTACTCTCCAAACAGCACATCTGGTCTGCTGGACAGCTGGCAGGTTGCACAGCATCACTGCATGGAGGGTGAAGGTGCTTTGACCTGGGGGCATAGCGTTTGCATATCATGCTAAAGAAGGGAGGGAAGGGGAGGAAGTGAGGTCCGGGGGGGGGGGGAGGGGGGGTTGTCCTTCATTTGAAAGATGCACGGACCTCACGATCTTTCAGAGGCTGAGGGGGGCGATAGTTGTTCACCATGCAGCAAGCCTCCTCATTGTCTGCTGTAAAAAGCAGAGATCGGAATTTCTTCATCTGTAGAGGAAGAGAAAGAAAGACAAATAATGAGTTTTCAGCATCAGTTACTATTTAACGGACACTGAACTGATTTGAGCTGAACTTCACTAAACTGAAGCAACATTGAAATGACTCAGGCTGAAATAAATGGAATTTAACTAACATTAAAATGACTCGAGCTGAATTTAAATAAACTGAATCAACAATCAACTGACTCCAGCTGAATTACCCAGAATTGAATCAACATTGAACTGATTTGAGCTGAATTGAATCAACATTGAACTGGCTCAAGCTGAATTGAACTGAACTGAATCAACACTGAACTGACTCGGGCTGCATTGAACTGAACTGAATCAACACTGAACTGACTCAAGCTGGATTTCACTGAACTGAATCAAGATTGAACTGACTCGAGCTGAGTAATAACATTGTGTAGAGCTGCTTATCACTATTTTGAACTTGTTTCACAATCGATGAACTACACAGTGAATGAACTGTTCTGAATCAACACTGAACTGACTTGAGCTGAATAATGACATTTTCTTTACAGCAGAATTTGAAACATTAACATTTTCCTGTTAATAACTGTTCACAGCTTTGTTGCTTTGAATCGATCTTGACTATATAAAGCTGTATAAATAATCTTGATTTGACTTAGATTGGGGAAACGCTAATAGTTCTCCAAACTGGTTAAACATTAACTGTCCTAAGCAAACTCATTTTCATTCATTCTTATATTTTGAACAGAATATCCTGTTAAGTTATTTTGTATTTATGAAGTCAATAATTGAACAGGCAGCTAGGAAATGAGCCAATGCCACCTGAGGTTATGCACACATTACCAGCCTTGAACCAAAGTTGTGATGTAAACATTCGACAGGGTTGTGTTCATTTTCACATGAGGGCTAGATGCCACAGAGGTTGAATGGAGAAGAAAATACAACTGACTATGAAGGTTTTGTACATTTGCTTACAATTTCCTCAGATGAGAGATGGTTTTGAAAGTGTAAGGCCTAAAGACTAAAGAAACAAGTAATAATGTTTAATACATTTTTTTCTAGACTGTATGCTTCTGGGTAGCTCACATTAAGTAGTGATTGCAGTATATAAATAAATTTTTTATATAGATATATATTCATTCATTCACATTGATTACACAACCTAAGGAGGTTATACACATTTGTATTTTATAGACATAATTTGTGATCTTAATCCTGTTCGAATAAGTAACCTGTGTTTTTTAATTGAGTCAGCAAGGTGTTCTTAATAAGATGCACATCCAAATCTATATTATGCGAGATGCCACACTTCACTATGAAGCATGTGACTTGTAAATTCCACATCTATGCTTGTATTACTGGTATAAATTGTGTCATAAGCAGGACCTGCTCCGAGCTGACGCTGATTGACTGCTTGCAGACGATCCATGTGACGCTCTCGAGCAGAGGAGGGGTGGTCAGAGACCCCAGGTACGTCCAGTAATCCAGAGACTCTGGGAGCAGGACGGTTGGGTCAAAGTTTGTGAATGAGGTCTGCGTTCCCTGCAAGATAACACCCACAAATGAACCATGAAGCAGAACTGATTTCAAAATTTAGCATGAAGTAAAACTGAAAACAAAATGTAATTGAATTGGTAGACATGCCTTGCACTTGATTGCATCCATAGCATCCAGAAGCTTCTGGAGATTAGGATTTTCTGCACCAATCTGACGAGAAAACAAACATTTTTATTAATTAAACTAAAAAAAAGTGGCATAAATATGACTAAACCACAATATTTTCTTTAATTTTACTTTGCATTTTATTTTATATTATTTATAAATATGAGACTAAATGTGTGACTTAAATTAAATTTGCATTTTTCTTCAACCCAATTGTACAAATTTGTGGGAAGAATCTGTCTAAGCCACAATATTTAATTAAATTTTATTTTATTATTTAGCAAAAACACAATGAGCAAAAGTGATGATGCGATTAAGTGAATTCATCTCTGTGTTGCTGGTGAAGTGGTTAGTGAATAGGCCCTAAAAATGAAAAAATGAATACTAATTTTTAAAAAAAACTGTCTAGGCACAATATTTTTATTTTATTTTAGGGCATAAATGTCATAAACAAAAGTGATGCATCTATTAAGTAAATTTGTAAAAGTGTTTGCTGACAAAGTGGTTAGAAAATAGCCCCTAAAAAAAGTTTTAATGAATTCAGCCCAGTGTTTGCTGACGATGTGGTTAGTAAATAGGCTCTAAAACTGTACAACTGCATACAGACCTCTAGAAAAACTCCAACCACGGCAAGACCATCAGGCTTACTGGCTGCTTCCCCAAAACTGGGATATTCTGTGTTCCAGTGGACCAGATGGAGCTAAAATTGAGATTATGAGAAACATTAATACTTAATGATAAAAGAAAACATCTCACATCTTCATTTCCCCAGTTTTCCAAGATAGTCATACCTCAGCTGGGTAGCATTTCCCATCGACTGTGTGCTCGGAGCCCTTGTCGTCGCTGGCTCCCCAGTGGAAGTGGAACTGCTTGAGTCTGTATTTGCCTGAGATTGGGCCTTCCGTCAGAGCTAATGTGGGCAAACACAGAAAAAATTATGAATGTGATGTCAAAGTCTGTTACATACTCTATACAGTAGCTAACAATTGTTAAACAGGCTAAACATGGTTAAACTTGCTACACAGGTTCCATCTACCGATTCTGTCAAAGTTCACATGAAGGACACTTAAACCATTCACTGCTAAGCAGCTTCAGTGCAATCATTTGTGTGAACACATGTGTGATTTCCCATAATTCTAACCAAAAGTGTCACTGGAGGATGATATTGCTAAAGGGTCAAGGTGGTGTTACACTAATATTTTCACATTCATTTAATTTTAGGCTTTACAACTGCTTAGACATGCAATAAAATCAACTATAACCTATAAATAAACCTAACCTATAAAAATTGTGTGCAAACGGTCTATTCAAAGGCTTTTAAACACTCTAGTACAGCATACTCTTGTAAATTAATGTTTAACTATGTAGTTAGAGCAAACGCCAACTTCTGAAATGTTTTCCAATGCTTCCTGAAAGAGCATGTTTAGTACTATATTCAGTAGTAATACTGCAGTAATACTTGCATTAGTGTCAGACGCAGCCTCATCATTATATAACTTTTCCTTCTAGATATTATCAAGGTTAACACTGCAGTTGTTTCAAGAACCTTCTGCCTAAGCAAAGCTAATGATTAATACAGGAATAGACGTAGCTTAGTTGATTATAAAAAGGTCACAAACTTGAGCTGTCGTCATCATCGGCGAAGGTGACTTGGAAGGAGTGTCCATTATTCAGGATGTCCAGTGAAGTGGAGGGGTCGTACTGCAGATGAAGCGGTTTCAGCGATTCATCATAAGATGCTCCACTGTGTTGAATGTCTATTGGAGACTGGCGAGGTCCATTAGCAATCGGGTAGT
Organism: Carassius gibelio; assembly: GCF_023724105.1. Taxonomy (NCBI): domain Eukaryota; kingdom Metazoa; phylum Chordata; class Actinopteri; order Cypriniformes; family Cyprinidae; genus Carassius; species Carassius gibelio. The sequence goes on along the minus strand of NC_068419.1, from coordinate 5,035,177 downwards.
TTTCACACCATTTCTCAGGTCCTGCAGTGGAAGGTGATATACAGAGGTTAAACAATATGCATCCGGGACAAAAAACATTTACAGCACAAAATATTTTATTTTAAAGACCACTTTCTGCACATTTGACAGTAGCTACATCCTTGCCTTTAAGGCAAAATAAAATAAAAGACAAATATTATAAATGGCTTTATAAAAAAAATAAAATAAAAAAAAAGAATGCATCGGAGACAAAATGAAAAAAAAAACAACAACAACAACTAATGGTAGCCTATATTTTAAATAACTAATATAACTAATTATTTATATAACAAACAAATATTTTACATGCATTTTACCTGCATTTACAACATTTGATATGCAGTGTCCAAGATATAATCTGCATTTGGGATTAAATAAAAACCCACAAGTATTTAAAGAATAAAAAATATCCTTACATCATTGCCTTTAATAACTATCATAATAATAACAATAATAATATAAAAATATATTAATGTGCATTTAAAACATGCATTTGAATTGCAGTGTCCACCAATGTATTATGTGAAGAAGAAAAAATGTCCTTACATCATTGCCTTTAATAATAATAATAATAATAATGTATTTATGTTCAAACAAAATGTACAAAAAAGGAATTATATTTAATTATATTATTTGGAATAATAATTATTATTATGATTGTATGTGCATTTTAATGGAAAGAAAATGCATTTCATTTGCACAGTATCTAAGGTATTTCCTGCGTTTGGTATGAAATAAAATAAAAATCCACATTCGTGTGAAGAAAAAAAGTACATACAGCTGACACAAAAATTCAAATATGTATACATTATTATGCACATAATATATGTAAAATCTGTACATTTTGCACTTGTCACTGATAGTGCTGACTGTGCAGTAGCCAAGGTGAACAGTTGCAAAGAGGGCACATGCAGATACAGAGGGGAAAAATAGAGAACCTGTGATAGATTTCATATTGACACATCCTATGAAAACGCGAATGAATTATTGAAATCATAATTACATGAGGGGTCTTACCGTTATGGTCTGCGTATCCCCATTCGTTGGACATTATGACAGCTGCGCCGCAAGAGTCTTCAAGTGTCCTGAAGCAGTGTTAGTGACCTCGGCCAGATGAGCTGGGGGTTTATATAGCGGCTTTCTGGACGCTGTTCGCTCACATGACCGTACATTGGTGTGATCAGCAGCAGGAGGAGCTACAGAGAGATCGATCGATCCTGCGCGCTCTCCATCCGCGTCTCTCTCGGAATGCGGGAATCTCCTGCTGTGATCTGCTGCTATGTTATTGCATTTTTACCATCCTGTGATTGCATAATCAGATACTTGTGGCGCGCTGGTTCTGGTGACGTAGAGTGACAGTGTGACAGGCTAGTAATAATGACAATGAGTGCAGTAATGATTCATCACTAGCACAGCGAATGAATGGCGGTTTTGCGCAACACTCTGCTTTTTTACAAAGAGCGAGCCCGTAACTGAAAATAGATATATGGAAATAGGAAGGTTTAATATATAGATATATAAACGGGCTACCTTACTCATAATGAATTTAGTACTACCAACATAATTCTTTAATATGTGTAGCCTATATCACTAACAAATACACTAATAGCTAGTAGCCAGAGTAATTTGTGTCATGTTGTAATTATTAGCCTATTATAATTATTATGTTTACTATTTATTATTGGCTCAAGAATAAATAATAGGGAATAAAAATATGAAATGTAGATTTTAATATAGCCTAAACATTGCAGGATACATCATTCTGCCGATACTGAAACCAATGCTATTTTAGTCTTTTTTTTTAATAAAAATAGCGTGTATATTATTTGTAACTGTTCATGCATATGCATATTTAAAGTTACAAAATTCAGATTTTGTGAAGCTCTGTCATTGTACTTGTGTCTGAAATTGCAATATAAAGTGAATGATTGCCATCTGGTGGTCGAGTGTTGAAACTACTATTGACCGCAAACTGAACAAAAAAACGAATAAATTCATGTTTAAATTCAAAGAAGGGCCAAATGTAGCTTTCAAATTTTTCTTGTTAGAATATGTGAAGACCTCATATGAATTTATACATTTCGCGTGTGTTTGTACAGTTTCACTATTTAATCAAATTAATTTATTAGCTAATATATTACGTCAATCTAGATTTTTTTTAATTGATTATTTTTATAAATATGAACCTTGATTGTATTCTTGCGACTGAGAGTAGGTCAGTGTCATATTTGTAGAGTTTAATTGACCAATGTTGTTCCAATGTTTATTTTTTATTTTATTTTATTTTTTATTTTTTTATTATTATTTGTAATGCCTGGATCAGTTGTCGTCGTGACCTTATTTAAAGTTTCGTGTACTCTCCACACCACTAGATGGCGATAATGCGCTTGTAGAGTGAAGAAAAAGCACAGAGCAGGCACGTGGATGTGGGGAAAATATAGTTGATAGTTGAAACAACGCTTTTCTGTTTATGGAATATATGCGACGTGAATATAAGTAATTATAATTTTTTGTTAGACACGTTTAGTTTGGAATCGAGTGTCATCTAAGCGTGATATAGCCACATACTGTTCTCCGTCTGCTGTCTGCGTTTGGATCAGTCGTTAAACGTTATTTTAGACGTCCAGATTGCGGCCTCGAGTTGTTTTCATCAGAAGGTCTACAGGGGAAATGGCAAAAAATAAACAGAAAGGCAAAAAGCAACAGAATGTATTTCAGGTTGCGAACAAACAGTCAAAACCCAAGACCAAAGCGAAACCCGTCAAGACCTCTTTGAAACATGTGAGTTCAAGTTTTGTTTACATCAGTAATGCGCCTTCAGGACTGCACACAGTTCTAGAGATTTGGAAGATAAACAAGTTGATATTCTGCCCACAGATAAACACTTTGAGAAATGAAAAAGTGGAGAGCTTAAATCAGATGTTCACAGAAGTACAGCGAGATGTCAGAAGTATATCAAAATCAACATCCAGTGAACCCAAAAAAGCACAGAAGGTCAGATTTTCCTGTTTTATTTTTTATTCGTAGCTTTAAATTGTAAGCTATGTCCAAATGAAATCTGGAACTTGACTTTCTATCAGCTGTTTTTCCATTAAGTGTTTTTGTTCTTTGTCTCTAAATGTCACTGTCATGTTTTTTTTAATACATTTTTTATCAAATGCATTGACATTTAATGCCTCGTGTCCAAATACTTTTTTTCTTGTGCTGTAAATGCGTAATGTTCACCGTCACATGTAAACTGTATTTCAGGTGGTCAGAGAAGCTCCACGAGAAGCTGTCAATGTGGATAATGCTGCCCAGCTTTTCTCTCAACTGTAGAAGATCATTTTAACATGCTAAAATGTACGAATCACAGACACTTCATTACAAAGTCCTCAAACAAAAATAGTTATAGATAACTGCCAGTCAGCCATATTATTTATTACAAAAATATTCCCCCGTGTAGATTCAATCATGTTTTTTTGCATGATTTCTATCCCTCGTAGGACTGGTTTTGTAAATGCACTCCGCAGTTCATGCTGATCACACAACCAAGCCTAATGTCCAGAAAATACATTAGTAAGTTTTCCTAGAGCACTGATTTTCTTTAGGATTTGAATTTTGTCTGTGCTTGCTGAAGCATAAAGAACAAAGTCATTAAAGACTGAATTCTTTCAGAGCTGTTCTGTAATGAGTTGTGCTTCTGTTTTATTGAGTCAGCTGTAACAGGCTTTATATATTCTTCGGATCAATGTTTGAACTTGTGACCCAGTGGAAAGAGAGATGTCCAGTCGAGTCAGTGGAATTGAGATTGTTTGCTGGTGTTTTATTTATAGAAGGTGGGCTGGAAGGGAATTGACTTCTTTTTTTATTTTATTTTTTTGCAGTTCTAAGCACTAAAACAGCACTTGAAAGAATCTCTTCAAACCTTTATTCTGAATCTGCTTACAGGTTTTTATTTTAGGTGCAAATAATAATTGTGTTTATTCATCCTTGTGTGTGGTTCCAAACCCATTTGATTAAAATGTAAGTGAATTAATTTTCATTTTACAGAAAAGTTCTACATCAAGTCCTGTATGCAACATTTATCTTGAGTCCTTTATGCTGGTTTATAACCACAGAAAAGTTTGAGATCAAATAAAATTATTGAATGAGACATTTGTTTGTGTATGTGAATAAATTGTGTGAATCAGTGCATAAAAAATAAAATAAAAAAAATAATGCTTTTTAGAAAAGATTCATCAAATTGATCAAAAGGGATTACATATGTTACATACATTAATATAATATGTTCCAAAGGAGTTTTGCTGATTTCTGTTTTATATAAATGCTTTTATAAACTTTTAAGTTTGAGAGAGGCTCTCTTAGTTAATGTGAACGTTCCTTTATTTCCTATGTGTTGTGATAACAGCTCAATACCACTAGAGGCCAGACCTTTACAATAATAGCACTACATTAACAGCAAGACTCCCAAGTCACCAGATAAATACGTATTTTTCTCCTATTCACTTAGATATAACTAAATGTAAGGACAAGTATGTGGTTATCTTTTTATAAACAGGCATTTTGAACTAAAGTGTCCGTCTGTGGCTGACACAATGAAGCATGCAGTGTTTAAGAAAAACAAGCATGCTTATAATGCACTTAAAAATAAAGGTTTTTGATAGGCATCTACGATCCATGAAGAACCTTTAACATCCATGGAACAACAAGGTACTATATAGTGGGAAAAGGTTATTTAGTTTATGTAATTCTTTACACTTAGAAAAAAAATGTTCTTTTAAGAACTGCTCTTTGGGAACACAAAATGGTTCTTCAGTGGTGGCACTACAATATATATATATATATATATATATATATATATATATATATATATAGATTATTTTTTGGAGTGTGGCACTTTAAACCTTTCTCAAGTCTGAGAGGGGTATGAGAGTTCACTGGTGCGTATATGCCATCCTGACAGTATCAGGGACTAAGCAGAACATTTGTGGGTGTTGAGATTCATTCAATCTGCCATCGAGCTTTCAACCGAAGACTTGACTGCATGAATATATCAAACCTTAAAGAAGGATGAAAATAATGAGTTGCTCTCTCGTCGTGTAACAATTATCCACAGTAGTGAAATACCCAAGCTCAATATCATAACGCAAAGCTGTTGTTCTCGCTTTTAAAGTAAAATATTTGTCCCCCCAAAAAGGCAGTTTTTTTTTCATGAATAATAAAAGTCTGCAGGCAAGAGATTTGTGCAAATTAGGCTGTCAATATATATCTCACATCACTCAAAATTGAGAATGTTGTGAAATAGCATTTTTGTGTGCTCGGATCCACATTTTGTGCTCGGCTTTTTCAGCAGCTGTTTATGTTGTCTCTTGGAACAGCTGGGGGTCTTTCATAAGGCAGTGAAAAGCATAAATATATCATTCGACTGGTAAATCAGCCGCATCTCTTCAATACATGTTCATCTCTTGCAAAGTCGGTTCTGCAGAAAAACATGATTGCTTTCTACGCACGATAACAAGCAGTTGTCAAGCACTAGGTGTCCAAATCTTCCTAAAACAGGAAATGGGGGTTTGCTCCGAGGGTCAGCAGAGGAGTTAGGTGTGTTTTCCATAGCTGTCAAGCATTCTGAGCTTCCTGATGCTTTGCAGTGAGATTTGGAGCTCTGCACCGCATAAAACTCGAGTCTAACACACTCAAACACGCACACACTCTTCACAGAGCTAATGTGCCACCTTAGACTGTTCTGTGGCTCAGTCTCGCATTCATTTGTCACATACCCACAGATGATATCATTTCCAGACGCCTGTTTATGTGGAAAGGGTTCTATATGGGAAAATAAATGGATCTTTACAAGCAGACTTTCCCAACCGAAGGGAGCTGTCAGCAATTTGGCTCTGCATTAGTGTGGTGAAGCTCAGCATTATCCAGGTCTCTCTGGTAATTTCAGCATTACTGATACTGTCTGATGGAAAGCACTTAGAATTCCATGCACCGCTGTTGTTGCTGTCTGCAAAACCTCCTAGAGTTCTTCAAAACAGGTCAGATCAGCCACAAACCGCGAGGTCGAACAGGTATTGATGCAGTCCCCTAGAAACCCGAGCTGGATAAAGAGTCAATCAATGTTAATTCCTCAGTAGCTCTTTGCAGTGCCCTGCATTGGCAATGAGATACATGTTCGGTTCTGGTGTAGCAGATCGAAAGTAGGTTACCTGATATAAATGCTTGTGTTTATCTAGGATCAGTTGTTATCCAGCTACTTGTAAGATAGAAACTCGAGGGGGTGGTTTTGTCACAAAACATTTTTATTTATTTTTTTACCAAAGGCAGTGGAATGAAAAAAAAAATGCAAGGTATGGGATATGAAGTTCTTTTCAAGCACCATGTTTTTAGAAAGTCTTCATGGTTTTGCAGGAGATGCTGCAAAAAAATGTGAGTTGTGAACATAATGGTCAAACACATCAATCTAACATGTTCACATTGGGAAAAAATGGAGGCAACATAGCTGTTTCTATTTGTACAGCCCCTTAATGTTACATATGATGGAAAGAAGTTGAGAAATAAAAGCAAGCACCTTAAGTTGTTGAAGAAGAAGCATCCAGTGTCAATAATATGATTTAAGCACTGAATTCACTGGAAACTGCTTTGGAAATGTTTATGTCAGTGCCTTCCCCTCAAAGCAAACTTTCTCAACCTTCTGACACTCTCAGGGTTGCTCCATTCTGCTGTCGATCCCACAATCCCCTGCTACTTGGTTCCCATAGTCAGGGTAGCGACATATTTAATTGTTGACAGAAATGATAATGAGGCTTTGAGGAATAGAGGTACAGTGGGTTCAATGGAGTTTGATGTTTAACAACATGCCGAAAGTTCAGCTGACAAAACTTTCCACAACCCCCTAAAAAAAAAAAACGGTTTAGTTATTAAAAGGACATGATCTAGGACTTTAGAAATATGAAATGAGCGTTCTTTCAGCTCTGCTGCAGTGGACACAAGAGCCTTGCATATAGCGACAGATATTCTCATGACTGTGCTCCATTTAGCAGTTTATTTTGGCAAGAATCTCTTATACAGAAATAGACCCTCTGACCAGTAGTCTATGTACAGCAACCAACCACCATTTCTTTGGTTTTACGTGGTTTTTAGCGGCGTGTAAATCTGGGGTCTGAGACTGAAACTATAATAACATAGATTTCCTCAATTTCAGTCTCTGTTGTACTCCAGTATGTTACAATTTAGGGTATTTTGCCTAAACACATGGGCTTTCCCCATATTCAGAATACAGAAATTTCCAAAAGTACACAATGCGAGTCGTTTAACCTGCCAATTAGAGATTTTTTAAGAAGCCCGAGGTTGAGGGCTGCTCGGTGTGTGTGTGCATTTCAAGCTCTTAAAGGTCTGCGCGGAGCTCGTTTCACACACCAATGACTCACTGCTCACAGCAGACATTCATAATTATAGACAATCTGCTGATTAACCCTACGTCCTCACATCACATCTCGTTATGCCCTGAATGCCACCAAGATGAAAAAAGGTGCTGCTTTTGTTCACATTAAGACTCAAATTGATTTAGCTGCTCCAGAGCTCGTAAAGAAAAGCACCATTAATCTAAACCATGGCTGACCTTCAGTAAGTGAGAATTACATGTTCTCCTGCAGTTTTTTAAGTTGAATTATAACCTGTACTGTATGGAAGCGTAGTCTTCTTGGACTTCTTTGGAAATTTCTGTAATGTTTATTGCATCTGATCTTAGACTTGACCATACCACTAATACATTGTATATATGCTTTCATAAGCGCCCAAATAAGTGGAGAGACCTCTTCTGAACTCAGTTAATTGTTTTCTTTCAGATTTTTACTAATTGTAAATGAGTTTACAGCTGAGAGTGGATAGGAAACCAAAAGTCATTTCACTCGTGGACCAAGTTATTGCATTTTGACGAAATATATGTCTCTGATGAATTGAAAACCTCAAGCGTGCATGGATTAATCTAAGAAAAATGAAAATTCTGCCATCATTTACTCACCCCCTGCTGCTTCCAGACCTGTATGAGTTTTTTGCTTCTGCTGAACGCAAATAAGATATTTTGAAGAATGCTATTAACCAAACAGTTGATAGTAGCCAGACTTTCATATTTTGTTCCATGGAAGTCAATGTCTACTCTTTCATCAAAAGAAAGAAACTGCATATCTTTATATATGTAATATTATTCATTATAATATTTAGTTATTTAATTTTCTTGAACTGAATGGGTATAAAAACTACTGATTGCTTTTAACTAACTTTTGCTTGGCCAGTGCTACAAGTCAGAGTGAAACAATTTTATTTTTATTTATTTATTTAGTTTTTTGCTTTACTTGCACAGCTTGACAGAAAATTGACATTTCTGACAAAACCTGATGTGGATTTGTGTAGGACTGCGGCACATCAGTGCTGATTTGACCAGGAATCAGAGGAGTAATCATTAATCAGGACAGCTGTTCGTATATTCTTGTATACGTTCATATGAGTCTTGTTGAGAATAATCACAGAGAGCTGTGCTGCCCACCGGCTGCTGCCGCATTATTCCAGCCTTTTCTTCCTCTACACCAGCTACTTCACGCTCAGTCCATTTCCCTTCACCAGTATTGATTACATAAAGTCTCTCTGATTGCATAAAGACCCTTGAGAAGTCTGTCTGCCAGGTGCATGACCCGAAGACAGACAGAGGAAAGTCTGATCCTGGTATCAGCTCTGGAACGGGATTGACTCTAAGATTCCCCTCCTGCCCTTTCACTGCTGTAGCCTTCAGTCATTATTATCTAGAGACTTTCAGAGGGGTGAACTTTTGGAGAAGGAATTACTCCAGCTAATTTTCAGTCTATTGAGTTTCATCTCACACAACCTGAATAGTCTTTTTTGCTATAGTTGCAGCTAGTTTTATTGTGTTTTTAACTAGCTTTTTGTAAAAACATGCTCTATGCTCATGCTCTCTTTTCTTTTTTTTTTTGGTTTTGCTTTTAACATTTACCTACAAACTTGCAGTTTTTCACTTTACAAGATGTTAATTGATGGACTGGAGTGTGGATTACTTGTGGATTATTGTGATGTCTTTATCAGATGTTTGGACTCTCATTCTGAACATTTCTAAAATTAAAGGCTTTGTACATGTAATTATTATGACTCCGTACATCTCTTTATGACTTCCTTGAGAGGGTCAAGCCATATTGCATTATTGCAATATTATTGGAAATTCAGTTAATCAATTAAACATACAATACAAGCTTTTACAAAACAAAATGCTTACATTTTTGAAATATACCATTTGGTAACTAAATTTACTTTGGCATTAAATAATTGTTATTCTTAATATAATTAAAACGATTTATACAAATATAATTTATGTTTTTAAAAATAAAAAAGTTTTATAGTTAATAGTTGTTTTCATGTAAAAAAATTATTATTATTATTATTACTATTATTATTATTATTATTATCATTATTATGGAGTGTATGAGGGTCATTTGCCCTAAGATGGAGTAATGTCTCATCAGCAGAGGACTGACAGCACACATCTGCAATGTCTGAAACTCATAAATCTCAAATCATAGCAGATAGTAATTATTGAGCGCTGCTGGCGCGTGACCTCTTCAAGTCATTGCCCATCAGAGGCAGTTCAGTCCGTTCAATCAAAACTCAAGGAACATCAGTCTACAGAGAGACATTTAGACCCCAGACATCAAGAGCTGATGAGGACATGGAAGGCTTTCCACTTCAACAGTGTTGAAGGAAATCAATATGCAATTTTCCCTCTGAATCTGTACTGGATCCAAAAAAAGAAAAAAAAGAAATCCATTTTCCATTCCTTCCACCTGAGCTTCTGAACAGCTGGGTCAACAGCTTTTGTTCCTCAGACTACAGTAATTAAACTACTCAGCCTGAAGACTCTTAATGACTTAGAGTTGCATTAATAAATCTAAATGAATGGAGATTTAGCTGGTGAGTGGCAAGGCTTAAAAATTAAAGAGATGCATGGAATAACAAAAAAATCTGAGCTTTGTTTGGCATTAAAATGCAGTCTCAGTATACTTTAATCTCAGTTATGAAACTCGAAAGGTTCTGTCTTTTACTAATAGTAATAATACGTTTTTTTTTTTTTTTTTGTAGCGCCTACTGTAAACTCAGAATGGTCACTTAAGTTATAACAAGTAATCAACAGCAGGCAAAAGTAACATCAAATTAAACGTGAATTTATGCAGAAAGACTGAAATAGTATTTTCTTGTAAAACATACTCCAATAATCTAATAATAATTGTATTTCCAGCTTTGAAAAATCTGTTTGACAGTGTTTATTGTTAAAATCCAAAGATAAAGTAACGTTAACAGACATTTAAGAATACTGTAACAATTGTATTTCATTAACTATGACTTAATGTGAAGAGTTTTTATTTTTATTTTTTACATTTTTAAATAAAACAGATCATTGGATGTTTCTTCCTTTCAGTTTTTCTTAAATGTGACAATTTCACATTTAAATGTTACTTGTCGCTTCTTTGTCATTGAAAATATTACTAGCACTTTTTGAGTGAAAGTTGTTTCAACACAATTTTTATTTTCAGTGTACTAAGAACATGTATTTTATTTTTCATGATGAAAACTGGTTTGAATCAGGACATGATCATGACTTGTTTATCTGTCCCATTAATCATACCTATCCTGTTATCAAGCGTGCAAAGATAATTTAAGAAATGTTATTACTCAACTAAGAATAAATTTAATAGTATTATGTCATAGTCAACTCTAGATGACCTATCAAAACTCTTTCCATTATTATTATTAATATTTTTTTTATGGCAGTGCGAGTCATTAGAAAACGTTTCACATATTATTGTCATAACAACCAACTTCATTTGAATATTTCTCAAATAAGGCCTGTGGAAAAAAGTCCATATCCAGCCCTGAGCTAATATAATATAAATGTTAATGAAGATTTGTTCAGTGAGCTGGGAGATGAGTATTTATAATGCTGCAAAACCACTTTAACTTTTGGATATGATACTGGAGTCCTTCTTCCCTTTTTTTTTTGCAGGAGGATATAGTAACACAGCTGACCGTAAAATAAATTAGGCCGATACTGAATAATGAAAAAATGTGACTATTTGGCATATTCCTAGACGCCGATATGAAATTTGAAAACCTGTTTTCACTCTTATGGGGAATGGTAATGCAGCTGGAATCCATCCAAATGCAAATGTTTTTTCCTCATTCATGTATAAAATCACGATAATTGGATTCTGAAAAGTATTTTGTAAACAACAAATGTCACGCGATCATGTTATGACAGATACAGTCACTGCATATAAAAATGTTGCAATGCATTTTTTCTTGATATTTCACTGAAAATACAGACAAATATGGCTGTGGTAGGTCAGTATGACGACATAATGGTTATTTGGTCATTTTCTCCATTTATATTAATTTAATTAATCGATCAGATTAGTGCTTTCTAAACAGCTTCTTTCATTTTGTCTCATGAATATTGCTGAAATGAGATCGGGAAGAAGTTAATACAATGAACTGATTCCATATGAAGTGGCCAGTGGCCCTAATTAACCCAGTCTTTTGGTTTTGATGTTGATAAATTGAGTGGATTTGATTCACCATCTGCTACAGCTGCACTCAGGTGCATCCAAACCCAGGACAGGTGCTGCGATGCCCCCCCAAAACCTCACATACACACAAACCCAACGCTAGCTGTCTCTGCCTGCTGTTAAGAATATTCTATAGGCTTAATGTTACTCAAAAGTGGTATTTTGAGACTGATAAATATTTTAATATGCAATGTAGTGTTTGAATGAGCCACATGAATACCCTTGTGGCCACCAGTAAATATTATTTTATTCTTAAAAAATTACAATTTGCTGAAAACGTACTTGTCCTCAGGCCATCCAATATGTAGAGATTTTTCTTCATCGCAACAGATTTGGAGAAATTTAGTATTACTCATCAATGGATCTTCTGCAGTGAATGGGTGCCATCAGAATGAGTTTGTAAGAAATAATCAAGAGTCTTCTATATATAATGTTGCTTTTTGCAGTGAAAAAGTAACATTGTCTGATTCAGGAGAGAAATATTCACAGATCAAGCATCATTTACAAACATGACGGTGGATTCATGAGAGGACAACAGGGGATGGACTTCCTCACTTGAGGAGGTTTATTATAGATTATGCACTTTAAAATAAAAAAACTTTAATGATGTTTTAGTTTCTTACAAACATGCAGATCATAAGTCATTTATTGAAGGACAGGAGTCTTGTGGATTATTGTGACGTTATTAATCAGGTGTTTGGACTCTCATTCTGACGGCACCCATTCACTACAGAGGATCCACTGGTGAGCAAGTGATGGAATGGTACATTTCTTCAATTCTGTTCTGATAAAGAAACAAACTCATCTATAAGTTGAATGGAAATTAGCTTTTTTAAGTTTAACCATTCCTTTAAAGCCAATGACTTTTAGGCTGAACTTTAAATATTGCATTCGGTTCCACTTCAAAACATATATATATATATATATATATATATATATATATATATATATATATATATATATATATATATATATATATATATATATATATATATATATATATATATAAAATAAAAAATAAACTTTTTTTTTTCACAATTTTTATATAGTGATTGTAATGGCAGTCTTTTCTTAAACCACAAAGCCTATAGCCAGACAACAAATGAAACAACTGAAAATACATTCAAATAATAGCATGCCAATCATAAAAATATCTTTACAAATAGTTTACATTTCTATACAATATGAAGTAATATTACTAGGTCTCTGAGCTGAGCTGTTATGAGACCTAAACCGTATAGAATAACCTTTCTCTCAAACGTGACACTGATTTCAAAACAGAGAAAAGAAGAATCAAATTTTTCTAATGGATCCATTTTCAATCAATCTTTTTCTTTTTTATGCTATACACATCTTTCCACATTCTGATTTAAACAAACAAATTATGTACAGCAGCAGAATGAAAATGTCAGCAGAACGAAGATGAACATTCTGACGCTTTTTCTGTAAATCTGCCATACAAAAATAGAGTTCATTATAACACACTCCATACTGAATGACATCATAGAGAACAGAAACAGTGACCACTACATGTCGATCCAATTCACACACATATGCATGATAAAAACCAAATACAGTGACAATATCATCTTTACAGTATCATTACAAATCATGACACATTAAGACAATTCTTTTCTTTTTTTTGAGTTACTGCGGTCTGACAATATCAGTCATCCTTAAGTGTCCAAGTGTAAGAAGTCTGATGAAACTTATTTGGCAGTATGGAGCTAAAATGTTTTTATTGAATCAAGTACTTGATCAGTTTGGACTTGATTTGGTCTGGGAAAATTACATTTTGATCCATGGAATACAATTACACAATCGGATTTTATACACACACACACACACACACGGGCACTCAAAACATGTTTTCAGAAAAATGTGGATGCAGATGCAAGTAATCAAAAACGAGCAGACACACACACACACACACACACAAATTCATGTTCATTGCCCGACCTCATATTTTAAAATCTTTCAAATTCTAGAATTATTTAAATAAGTTCTCTGTTAATACTGAAGGTTTCAAAAATGCCATGTTACATTTCTGACATTTAAGGCTCATTTTCCACACACAGACTGTAAAAACCTTTCATCTTTGCTTAAGGAAATTTATCCTTGAGGGAAAAACCGAACTTTAATGTATGCATTAGGAACTTCAAAATTAGATGTGAACTTCATTGCCTTTTACTGGAGAAATGCAAATCATATATGATTGAATGTGCCAGACACTATTAAAATGAAAAACAGCTGAAGTGACTAGCAGATGCTAAACTTGTCAAAATATTTGCTCTGCATCTAATCAGCCAATCGAGAGCCTTCATGGCCTTGTTTGAGAAGAGATGTCCGTCTTCACAGAGTTTCATGTCTTCTGTTCAATGCAGAGTAGATTTCTTCTCTGGATGTAGAACTCTACAAACAAGACTGTATTGCACTTATTTGCATCTGTGATCAATTTCATTCATTCAGTAAACAAATGCATTTATAAAAGTAAGAATATATACTGTATTCAATTATTTTTTAATCGTCTATGAAATATAATACAGAGGGCACAATAAACTCACCTTCAGTTGTCAATATCAGACACATGATTCTCCATCTGAAACAAACAAAAAAGAAAATCAGTTTAGGAATACAGAACAGCTAAGCAAAATCTGATCTTTCAAATTAGAAATGCACTTTTATAGACCCAATTTTAATAAACTGCTATGAGCAGTCATAGTCTCAGTAATTGAATTCATTTGAATGCAAAGCCAAACACAAAGATAATCTAGCCATTCATCTGTTAAGAAAGAACAGCTCATGATTGCAAATGACCCTAAGATTTACTCGCTCAATACTTACATTCATCATTATATAAAACAACCCTGTGACCTTTCGTAGAAACATATTCTGGGTCCAAAATCACTTCTCTAGAGTTTCTTTTAAAAAGTCAAGCCAATTTTTATCTGTATTGTTTGGGTATCTACTGAACCCAGCTGTGTTGGAGGTCATGCTCTGACCTGAAATGTCTGTAACACTGCTGGGAATCTTTCCAACGGGGTTTCGCCTCTATGTTTCCCTCCAGTTTAACCATCGCAGGAGCTCATTAAAATACAGTCAGCCTGTCTCCTCAGTGGGAAGCACATCCTAAATCTTAATTTGTCTGTGCTGTTGGTCGCGGTGCTGCTGGACCCTAGTGTCTCCAGAGGTTCTGACTCGGTTTTAATTACAGAGCGTGACAGGTGAGGGTTAAGAGAGCAGGAAGCAGCCCAGCGGAACCCTGTCAGCTTCTGCTCTCCCAGCCCTGCGTCTCTCATGTCTGCAACCATGAATAAATCTGCAGAATTAGCTTCGAAGGGGCTTTTCAGAGCCACTGCTGCCAGCAAGGCCCGCGGGGGGCTAACGTACCAGATCAGTGCTGCCTTCCTCGTCGTAGTCATCCTCTCCACCATCCGTCATTTCTCCCGCCTCCGCATCCAGCTGTCCTTCCCCTCCCTCCTCTCCGGAGTTATCTGCCATCTCAGATATCGACCCCTCGTGCAAAGAGTCGCAGTTGTCCTCATATTTTCTGTGAGGCTCTGAATGAACGACACAGACATATGAGACGATTATGGCTTATATCACAAATATCGGTCATACTGAGAGCAAAATTACATTTTTGTTTTTCATCTCAAAATATTTTTTCCACCTAAAAATTTGAATAAATTTGCTCTTTTGTTGATTTTGATTGCTTCCATTGTCTTCATTTGTAAGTTGCTATGAATAAAAGCGTCTGTTAAATGACTAAATGTAAATCTAAGAATTGAAAGGTTTACAATTTGTCATTCAAAGAAATATGCAAGAAGTTAGATAGATAGTTAGATGCAAGAATTATTATATGCAGACATTATGTGTTAATCATTTAAAGCCTCACATGAAATAATAGACAGAATATATATATATATATATATATATATATATATATATATATATATATATATATATATATATATATATATATATATATATATATGTATGTATATATATATATATATATATATATTTAAACTGAACAGGTTTATTGAACTTTAAAAAAAAATCTAATATTTAAGGTTTTATGGCTCATATACATTATATAGTTTCATACAGTAATAATACTTGGAGGAAAAATGCTTTGGTTTTATTCAAACTGATCAAAAATATGCACTTCGGTGCAAATACTAATATTTATATGGTAAAAAAGTACACTGTACATTTTTTTCAGATTTGTAATTTAACAGGTTATTGGAGAAAGTTTTACACTAAATATTATTTCAGTCTATTTTTCTAATTTACTAGCAATTTCTGGTTACATTTTGATTATACATTTTTTTAATTATTTTTAGAATGTAAATCAATGTGATCTTTATAATAGTATAGCAGACAACTTCTATAATATATATATATAAATATGTTTTTAATCTCTATCTCCCAGTTTTAATTTAAATTCTTAGCTTTATGATATTTAAATTCTCAAAGATCTATATCATATTTAATACATTTTAAATGTATTACATTTTTTCATCAATATAAAAATTCTTATGTTTACTTTATGAAAATAAGTAAATATTTCAAAATTCTAATGTTTACTTTATGAAAATAAGTAAATATTTCACAGCAAACAAAACCCAAAACAAATAATAGAATTATTAGAATTAGACAAAGTATTTTTTACTTGTTAAAAAAAAGGTCTAAACTATCAATTAATTGAAAGATGCCATGTAATTTTCTCTGCAATATTTTGATCAGGTTGATAATTTAGAGGCCTTAGAAATTTGCTTAGAAAATATACAGTAAGCTTTATATTACGATAAACTGTAGAAGTTCTACCAAAGAAAGTCAGCGATACGGGTTCAGAATGACATCAGAGAGAGTAAATGATTAAAGAACTGTAATTTTCTTTTTCTTGCATCTGTATGGCTCAAGCACAAGCGATGGTCCTAAAGTTTGACTCATGAATGTGCGACGACCGTTATGCTGCTCCTCGGTGTGTCTGCTAGATGAAATCAGTGCTCTCATCTACTGGCGAAAATAGCGTAATGGGATTTTCTATAGTAAAACAGTGCAAGATTGCCTGTATAACAGTTCTGATAAATTGGCTGCTGTCTCCTTGCCTGTCACAGAGATGGATAGCACATATACACTCCCAATATTTCTCCCCGTACAGCCGATGTTTGCAACCCTATCTAGACTTGATTTTATTCCTGCTCTCTTATAGTTCTCTGTCTGTCTCACCGCACTCGGATCTCTGCTGTTTCTCGATCTTCTCCAGGCGGCCCAGAAGAGAGTCAATCTTCACCTTGATCTGAGTCAGTTCACGTTTGATAGTCTGGAGTTGATCGGACTTCACTGCAAAAGAAAACGCATCGAACACACATGAGGAAAGATCTTTGGAGATTACAGCGCATCCATACTCATCCTTCTATCACCACAGATAATTCATGTCTGAAGACTCTTTCAGGGCTGCTGATTCTAAACTAAGAGTTCAAAGAATTCACTGTCCTGCTGCTTTTAATTTAGTTTTATGCCTAATCTCATTCAGGCACGCTGGTTGATATCAGCCAATGCTAGCAAGACCATGTTACTCCACGCGTTTTCATGGATATGGCTTTTATCAGTCAATAAAACCAAACAAGACCTGTTTCAGTTATTTGGAAATACATACAAATATTCAAGTTTGAAGAATTTTTTCTGTTACTTGACTCTGGAATTTAATATTAGCATGCTGTTCATTAGATACTGCGATATATATATATATATATATATATATATATATATATATATATATATATATATATATATATATACCGTATTTTCCGGACTATAAGTCGCACTTTTTTTCATAGTTTGGTTGGTCCTGCGACTTATAGTCAGGTGCGACTTATTTATCAAAATTAATTTGACATGAACCGAGAGAAATGAACCAAGAGAAAACATTACCATCTACAGCCGCGAGAGGGCGCTCTATGCTGCTCAGTGCTCCTGTACTCTACACTTGATATCATAGAGCGCCCTCTCGCGGCTGTAGACGGTAATGTTTTCTCTTGGTGCTTGGTTCTAAATAAATGCGACTTATAGTCCGGTGCGACTTATAGTCTGAAAAATACGGTATACACACACACACACACACACACATATACAAACACATATATATGTATATACACACACAGTTCTGGCATGAAACTCTAGATGGTGCAGTAGAACAGGTCTAACTCAATCTGACCTTATGACATCATTATCACATGGCACAGCTGATTGGTTCTGCCCTCTATTGGTAGCAAATGGCCTGCTGCTCAACATTCAAATATATGACTAGTGCTTGCTGTAGCAGTTGCAGCTCGCTTCAGAAACCGTCCACCTTCCCCAGCTCCACCTGTATAGATCTGCTATGTGGTGATTCATATATGATGTTATTTCATGTATATTTGCAGCAGTAATATTTCTTAGATGATCACAGCAGCATGTTGTGGATGTATTGGCAGTGGAAAATGTCTCGGTACTTGCTCTGCCGCAGCAGCGTAGCAGATATATTCCGTCAAGACCAAATACATTAACATTATCATGTACATTACCATGCCAATCCCTCAGAGAATTTTCATGACACATACATATATATTCTGCAAAATATATACATATATTTTCTTCAAATAGTATGTAAATATTATTTAATACATTGAATTAACATTACATGTTGTGTGTAAAACATACTCTGTTTGCTTTATTAAGTTAAAAATGTTTTAACACTGTAGATGTTAGCCTTCAACTGTAACATGGTATCTGATCTGGTCGGCTAACACTTGTGTTGTAGTTCAGACTGAAAGCTAAACTATATTTTAAATCTGACTTTATGACCATTGAGTTCATGAGACATTTAACCCCCGGTCACCCTGAAAGGCTCTCCATGCAATGAATCCATTGCGTCACATAGGATAAAAAGTCTCTGCTCGATGCCTGCTAGCTTAATTCATGCTGCTAATTTCTGTGAATATTCAGTGCTTTAAATATGTCCGCTGCTTTTTTCCCCCCATCTGACAGCTGTCAGGTTAATCTCCCTCAGATGACTACACCATTGCATGCACACTGAATCTAATTAACACTTCAAATCAGCAGCCCTCTCTGGGCAGACCAGAATGACCGTGGTCATAAAGAAAACCCAATATGCTGAAAAAAGTGGCAGCAAATAGTATGCAACTCTGGATCAGTTTAAAAAAATATGGAAATGGTTTAGACGTCTTCAGACACATGGAATGTCATGCTTTCATGAGTTTTGAAATCAGGCCCAAACCTCACTTTGTGTAGATCTGTGTCTGTATGACCCTTTCTGCATTCACATCTTTATGTTAGTAGGTGGTGGCTAGTGAGTCAAGTGAATCAAATGTTTCACTCAAAAAATCGGATTCAAAAAACTGTCTAAGAGCGTGCACTGAATTATTCAACCAATTCATTCAAAAACAAATTCATTCAGAAGCAAAAGATGAAATGATTAACTGATCCATTCAATAATGTTGAATTAAAACAGATTGTCTTTAAACATGCGGCATTAAATCAATAATATAGTATAATATATAAATATATAAATAAAATAGTTACTATATTTACATTAAATTATTAATTCAGGAAATTCATTCAAAACATTAAATTCAGGACCTAAACAAGCAACTCTGACACTTTATGATTAAGACATTGAAGCATTCAATCGATCTGTTCAAAAGCATTTACAAATGAAACAACATTTGTTATTGAATCATTCCTGAAGTGATTTCTTTAAAACTGCTAATTAATTTGTGAAGTCACTGAATGGTTCATACACCCAATTTCATCGCAAAGTACTAATTTATGCAGGAACTAAACCAAAGGTTTCTTTATGAATCATTCATTTAATGGATTATTAATTCAAGAGATTCATTCAAACAACATTTACTTTTTGAATGCATCATTGAATCCTTCAGTCAAACAGTTTGTTTGGGAGAGTTCATTCAAAATTTTTTTTCAAAAATACTAAATCAGGCCAAAATAGTGGCTTCTTTAATCATTCATTTTATTAATTCAAGAGATTCCTTCAAAAACTGAAGTGACTGTTTTTATGAATAAGTCTTTGAATCATTCAATCAATCTGTTCAAAAACCTTCTGTTTCATCCACAGATGAAACAACACTTTTTTAATGAGACATTGAATCATTAATTTATTTAAAGATTTGTTTAAACATTGCTAATTCATCTTTATGAGAGAGCCACTGAATGTTTCGTTCAACCAAAAATACTGAACTAAACAAGTGGCTTCTTATAAACAAGTCCTTGAATCATTCAATTTATTAATTCAAGAGATTAATTCAAAAACTCAAGTAACTGTTTTTAATGATTAAGTCTTTGAATCATTTATAATCGATCTGTTCAAAAACATTGTTTCATTCCCCAATGAAACACCTTTTTTTAATGAGTCACTGAAACTTTCCTTTTAGTGATGTGTTTAAGACTAATACATTTGTGAAATACCAGCCTATCTTTATGAGAATGTCGCTGAATGGTTAATTCAACCAAAAGTACTAATTCACACAGGAACTAAACAAGAGGCTTCTTTATGAATGAGGCCTTGAATCATTCATTTAATAGATCAGTTTAAATACCTTGTTAATTTACATTAATTTATTAAATACAAAAATCTGACCAAGTTTTTTCATTCCTGAACAAATCAGATGACTCCCTTTATGAGTGGGTCATCAAATCATGAATTTAACTGAATTTGCTTTAAAAAAAAAAAAAGGCTCATTCGTTCAGGGACGCAATGTCTTTGTGACAGAGTTATTTAATAATTCACAAAACAATGACTCATTCAGGAACTGTTTTCACTGACGGGCAAAAAATGAATCTTTTTTCTAAAATCTCCTACTTTAATACTGTATACTAAACGACTCTTGAAAAATGACTGGGAAACGCAGCATGGGTTGAATGGACCTCTATGACAAACCTTCAGCTGCACCTCTTGACACAAAAACCTGCTTCTTTATGATAATTGGAGCTCCAGGATACATATAAATGCTTTGTTGAAAAATTCATTAGTCTGTATTTCGCAGTATTTTTCGAGCCGTTCCTCTCCTTGAGAAAGCTGAAGCTTGTCGTTTTGCTGTCACCGCCTTCAGCCCTGATAACACAGCGTGACCCAGCACTGCTGTCACACCGCTGCCAGCTTTTCCACTACCTCACAAAATGGTGTCACCTGCCATCACCCGCCCGAGGCAGAAAGCTCTGCGTGTGTAGGTGCTCAGTTGACGGGGTGTCGTATCTACTGAAATTCAATGAACGTGTCTGCCTGCAACCATTCAAATTGCTCTGAAGCGCCAAATACAACACATGTCCAAAAATTGCCTTCAAGCTTTGCAAATGTGAATTCTGAAGGAGTTTTAATCTGGCCAACCTAAGAAACACTAGCTGAGGATCAATTTGTTTTTGACAGATGGCAACGGCTGGTAAAACTTTCTCTTTATCACTTGTTTCAAGCTGTTTACTTGTGAATCTTTTAGAGGATGCGTGATGCACCATACATGAAATGTGGTGGATTATGACGCACAACGTGTTGTTTTCCAAGATCAAGACTCTAGATTAAATGTAAGGGAAAGTCTAGGGGATACAGGGACTAGCGGTCACAAACTCCATATCTCAGTAAGGTAAGATCTCTTAATTATAGTCATTTCTGTGAATTGTGCCCTTTACACAAGATTTGAATACCATAATATCATAATTTATTTTACTTATTTTAAGAAATAAATACTTTTATTCAGCAAGGATGCATTAAATTGATCTAAAGTGACAGTAAAGACATGTATAATGTTACAACAATTTCCATTTTTTAAATAAATGCTGTTTTTTTTTACTTTGTATTTATAATATAATCTACTTATTCTATTTATCATAAGAAAAAAATGCATTGTTTTCACAGAAATATTAAGTAACAAAACTGTGTTCAACACTGATTATAATAAAAAATGTTTCTTGAGCAGCAAATTGGCATATCAGGGAGATTTCTGAAGGATCATGTGACACTGAAGACTGGAGTAAAGATTTTGAATATTCAGCTTTACATCACAGTAATAAATTAAATTTTAAAATGTTTTAAAATAGAAAACAGTATTTTGAAATTGTAATAATATTTCACAATATTACTGTTTTTACTGTATTTCTGATCAAATAAATACAGTTCGTAGGCATAAGAGACGTCATTTAAAAACATTTTTAAAAATCTGCAATTTTCTTACCCTGAGAAATATTCAGTGAAATAAAAAGTTTGATTACTAGCCCTGGCCTTTTATTTTTATTTTTTTATTAATTAACTACCAGTTAAATGGTCCTTATAGTGTGACAAATGAAAAAGTACAAATATTTCACACAGGCTCATGGTATTAGCATGAGGCCACAAAAGCTTCATGAATAACAGAATTAGCAAAATCCTGTTTAAAATATTGAAATGGAGTACAGCATGTCACAGCGCAAGTCAAATTCCAGAAATGATTTCACAGACAGAAGCAAATAAAACAGGTTTTGCTATTCATGTCACTCTAATTTGGGACACAAATTGCAGTAGTTGTGTTTTCAGGTCTCCTCTGATACACAGCAATCAGTGTTTTCTGGCGGTAATGAAAAAACATCACAATTCTGATCTTAAACAGAGAATGACTGGATTTTCATGTGGTTTTGAGCACAACAGCCAAAGTAAACTTTTCGAGACAAATTAAATGCTATTTTGGTGCGGTATAAAGCTAATCTCCAGTTTGCGCTGTGAAAAGAAAGGAGAACTCCAGTGAAATGCAGTGTAAGGTAAACAGTGGCACTTTTGTGTATACATGCCATGGATATTTTTGCCCATGAATTGCACTGATATAAGAAAAGCCCCCGGAGAGGCCAAAGCACTACAGCTAAGAGCATTAGTGTCACGCACCACGGCTAATCTCGACTTCTGAGCTCCGCGCTCGGAGGAGACGGCGGGATGCTGACAGATGCTGTGAAAGCTGCTACTTGTGGGTTAGAGATAAAAATCTGAATTAATGTCATGAATTCTAATTTACAAACACGACCGCATGATGTTCTGTCTTGCCGTTTGGCTCGCATCCCAGGCAGAATTAAAGGAGCGTTTCAGACGGCCACAAGTCTCAGAATGCTCTGTGCTTACAAAAATCAATATGTTCTTGATTTCTGCTCCCATGAAGTTTAAATAGTCTCTTTTCATTCGGTGTAACCTGTAAGAGAGAGCTACATTTGCAATCTTCAATCAAGTCAAATGTATTTTTATCGTGCTTTTCCTATGGTTTCACAGCGGCTTAACAGAAAATCATATCTTAAAATATCTTAATACCTTCACGTCTTGTAGTTGCATTTAGCCAAGTAGAGCAGGGAGATAAACTAACTTTAGGAGTTACGCAATTATTACAAATCCCAATATTACATTAGATTCATAGCATTTTCTGTGCACTTTGAGAAAACAGAATATCTTCTCTATACTGAGCCTGAAATAGGTTTTGTTTATAACTGCATGTTCTCTAATATTAGTTTCTGTGTTTTCAGAGAGGCTGAGAGGAGAACATGACAAGTGTGTACCACTCTGAAGAGAAAAGAGCAACATGTCTGAGAGAAACTGACCTGTCATATATTTGCACACATATTCTACTACAAGAATAAATGCACAAAAAGTACTGAATAATTGCATATTTGTTTCTTCCTTTCCTTAAAATGCATCTAAATTCAACATCGTGTTTACTCAACAAAATTATGAAATAAATTGCAGTTAAATATTTTATTCTATAGAAAGCAGTTCATTTCGTGAAACTGCATTTGCAAGTTTTCTTCACATTTAGACATTTTATGTGGCATTTAATTTGGCTTACATTTCATCCCAGAGGAGAAGGATGATGATGATGATGGGGGTCTTGAGGAAGAGGAGGAGGAGGTCTTGACAGGGAATGAACTCTTCCCGCGTCGAGTGGATGGAAGCACCACTCGCGAACGCTTCAGAGGAATCACTGCCCTCGGAGGAGGAGCCACCCGTCCGTGATAGTCAAAGAGCCTGACCGGATAAAAGGACCAAAGAAGAGGAGCAGAGTTTGGAACATCATTAACACTCAAAATCAAGCTTTTGATTCTGAATTCTATGGAATTCGAAAGGTTTTTCACCCCTGACATCATATCTGACTCCTATTGTCTGGTTTCCCTGCTATTAGCAGAGCTACTTATGAAATTCGTCATCATGGCAGGCGAATTTTTCAAAAGAAGTTACAGAGAAGAAAGGAGGTGCAAGAAAATGTCAAACAAAGGCACATGCCCTTGCTCTCGCATCAATCTCTCCTGGATATTCGCAGCTCTCCGCCCAGCTGACATTTAGTAAATGTCTCTGCTAATAAAAGATGAGATCATAAGAAGGAAAAGAGCAAAATAAAACAGTGCTTTTCCGAAATTAAAGGTGAGGCGCCATTTACTCGAAGCTTATGAATTTTCATCCACAATATTAGCTTTCTCTTAAATTCTTCCAAGGACGAGCTGTAGGTGTTGAAGAGAAATAAAATCACAGATTTTCTGTTAATGCCGTAGTTGATTATGTTCACATATTTGTATGCATCTTTTTATCTTTACATATTGACATTTGACGAAGCTTGAAGTCATACATGAAATATCATGATGCTGAAGGACTCGAGTGTTTCGAAATGTGTGCAGTCAAATGAATGGTAAATAAATGCATACATACCTATTGTAGAAATCATCCCTGTAGTAATCATAATCAAATTCATAACCACTGAAAAAGACAAAACAAAGGCACAGTGTAAAGTGCGATTTGCTATGTCAAGATGTGATGGAGGGCAAATTAGCCCCATTTATTTAATACTTCAATTTACAGCTCAATTGATCTGACAGGAAGATTTTACATTTGAACACTAATCAATTTATACCTGAGATTGAAATGTGTTCAACTCAAATCATCTGACAACAATCCCATCCATCTGCATGTTATTTAAACACCCTGCTAACAGACAAATCAATAATATATTCAGCCTACAGACATCATGCAGAGCTCCCATAAACACAGTAAGAGCAGCAATCAAAGCGGCTCTGTTTATTAATTACAGTGAGGAACCTCCTGGAGATAGACATTGGCTTCTTTAAGATCCTGATAGTGAGGGAGACACTCTCCAGTTTCTGTGTGACCCCTACCTTGACTTCAACCGGTAAACTTTGTGTGAACCCTTTAGAGCACCAGAAGCACCAAACATCTCTTCAGAAGACTTGTAATGTCAACTGACAAGGTAAGCAACAGGGATGCTTCTTCAGTCATTTTTATTTCATGTACAGTGGAGTGCAATAGAAAATGAATGAAAATGCTATTTTGAATTCGTCACAGCTTTTATTTTTAGCAGTTGTGCCCTAAGTCGAACTGTAAATTGATTTGAATTTCAGAATGTTCTGTTGCATGATTTGAAAATGTTATTAAGAACATATTGAAAGGAGTTCAAATGAAAAGGTGATTTGTTTTGCTATAAATAATGTTGAATCTTACATATTTTCTTTTTCAAATCATTTTTTGTGCTATAGGCTGGCTGAGCATCATGGCAGGTCAAACAAAAGATGAGATGCTCTCCAGTGTTGCTAATTGTAAATCATTAAAATAAAATCTACCAGAGACTCTCACTGCACATTCTTTCTATTATTAGATGTTTTTTTCCACCAAACTTCCAGGCATCTAAAATCACCTACACCAATCACATTCAACACTACACTATATCTGATAAAACATAGGACATTGAAATCGTCCAGAATATTGAATATTGTAATTCGCAATTAAGGATGCAAACAAGGTCAAACATAATGCAATTGTGTATTTAAATATATGTCATGCATATTATGAATATCCTGTCAACTGTAGAAACTGGAAATGTTGATTTCAGGTCATCTAACTCATTATATTCTATTATAGGCATCTCATTGTTTCTCTGACCATTTAATTCCAAACTAATTAACATTCAAAGCTCTTCTTTGTTGGTTAGCTCCTGTTCTACTCTCCTAATTAGGCCCAGAGATGTATAGTAACGAAGTAGAACTACTTCACTACTGTACTTAAGTACTGAAAGGCGGTATCTGTACTTTACTAGAGTATTATTTTTTTCTCCTACTTCCACTTTTACTTCGGTACATATTTTCGCTGAGTTTAATACTTTTACTCCGATATTTTTTTTATGTGCTGCATCGTTACTCGTTACAATTATAATAATGTTACGAATCATTCCATTACAAACCACTGCCAGAACTGTAGATGGCAGGTTTGATGAAGCTGCCACATCATTGAGCGAATCAAGCGACACTGCGCGTGCTGACTGAACTGCTGTGAAGAGAGAGATGAACACCGAGCCGAGCCAGATAATGACTCGTTCACGAGTCAAGAGCCAGTTGCATCGGTTCTCGGCGTCATTGGCGTTGACTGCACGTGGGCTCATAACATTAACACAGAATCAGTTCAGAATCAATCACCAAAAGAATCAGTTCAGTTCAGACGCTCTGTGTGTCGGTTTGCTTCACGCTAAATCACACATGCGCAGTATCATCAGCTCCTCGGTTCACGAATCGGACGCGTCTGACAGAAACGGTTCTTGACTCGTGAACGAGTCATTATCTGGCTCGGCTCGGTGTTCATCTTCAGTTCTCTCTTCACAGCAGTTCAGTCAGTGTACTGTTTGAGTCAATGAATTACTCCGGGATATTGGTTTGTTTTAACTCAGAGGGAGTGTCAGACACATTAAACAAGTTAAGCTTAATTCATCTGTGGATTAATGCGTATTGGAGACGCGAACTGTTTAAAACGATTCAGTTCGATTTGGTGAACTGTTTCAAAAAGATCCGGTTACATCGAATGATTCGTTCGCAAACCAGATATCACAAACTGCTTTGTTTTTAACTCTTACAACAGACACGGAAGAGAAGACAATGCTGAATAAAGTCGTAGTTTTTGCTATTTTTGGACCAAAATGTATTTTCGATGCTTCAAATAATTCTAAATGACCCTCTGATGTCTAATGGGTTTGAAACAACATGAGGGTAAGTTATCAATGACATCATTTTGCAAATTGGGCTAACTGACCCTACTAACAGTTTTTTTATTTACAAGAAGTTAGTCAAAGGAATTGTTATTGTCCTTTAGGTTAATCATTTGAAATAGTAAAAACAATATGTTCAAACTTTTGACTATTTTCTTTAATAGCTACATAATACAATACTTCTACTTTTACTTTCAGTACTTGAGTAGTAAATTTTAAAATAGACTACTTGCAATACTTAAGTACAAAAAATGTTGAATACTTTAGTACTTCTACTTAAGTGTGGTGCTTAAAGAGCACTTCTACTTCTACTCAAGTCACTTTTTTGATAGAGCACTTGTACTTTTACTCAAGTATGGGTCTCTAGTACTTTATACATCTCTGATTAGGCCTACCTCAGAATACATAATGGATTAGTTTGAAATTATTTGAAATGCAAATCAAGACTTAATGAATTTCAAAAAATACAATGAGAGCGAGAAATATAGAATTTAAAACCCAATATCAGCTAAAGTTAAGATACAATCATATAACACAAAGAACCAAAAAAAGCAAAAATCTTTGAATAGACACTCATTCAGGCTCATAAATAATTGAACTCATTAATATGATTCTATTATTCTTTGCTAAGTGTTAATAAAAGCGGTAAAAAAAAAAAACTAATCCAGTAATTGTGTCACAGTACAATCACTATTTATTTAGTTTTAGTAAGTATGTATTGTTCACTATAAAAAGCTCTGAATCCCTACATAAGCTTGTCAATAAAGCAGCAAATGCCTAATACTTTTTCCAAACATAGATTTTTCACTCATTTTCTGCTTGGTTAGTTTTCACTGACGTGTCTGGAGAGCTTTTCGCTTCCTATAAGGGTTCAACCATCTAACCGAACCTGTGAGACACATCTGCAACTTCAGCGATTGAACGAATGTGCTGATAATCGCAGACCGCAGGCTGTTCTCTTATCTAAACCTGATAATATGATAAATGTGCTGATGGCTTCATTCTGTCACACAAACCAGACTTTAATCCGCTCTACCTCAGCTCTCCTAACAAGGGAGCATGTAAGAGCGGCAAAAGCATTTAATTTACACTGCAGTATGTTATCTGAAGTAGTCTATGTATACAGTGCCTACTTATATTTAATAGGAAATGCTCACCTGTAGACAGCAGCCAGGGGTCGTTTGGATCCTGCTTTAGGCCTGTAGGGTTTCGGCTCTCCGGCCATGTTAATATCTGCAGAAACACAGAAGAATTCCGAATCAGACAGCTGTTTTCTCATTGCATACTGAGGTTGTCGGTTTTGGATTTCAAACAATAATAATCCATGCAACTTCTCTCTGAATCAGCCTTTAATCACTCGAGCGTGGTGGGTAGAACAATGTGGTGCCTGTTTGATGTTCAGCATATAATTTGGAGCCCTGGGGTTGTAAAACAAGAAAAAAAAAACATATCCTGTATTCCAAAAATACTGCAGAACTTTGCTTTCCCAAATAACTGATCTCTAAAACTGATTTTGTGCAATCTACTTCTTAGAATGAGATATATATGAGAAATGCAGTCCATTACAAACACAATTCACGTATATAGCAGGCAAACAGATTGTTTTTTTTTCATTGAACTTTCTGGGAATCGGCATTGCATGCAAAGCTATTAATGGTGCAGTGCTAGTTTAGGTAATGTGGTGCAACTCTAGTGTTTTGTGTCATATTGTTTTTAATAATTTAAAACGTTTGCTTGAAAAGTATGCATGGGCTGTCCTCTGTCTTGTAAAACAAATGCCACATGGATTGGTATTTTGTTAACTAATGCAATGACATTCATACATTTTTAAAGCCCAAAAAGGACTGATTATAGCAACATTGCAGATAGAGGACTGGTATTTTTGTCAAAAACAGTGGTTTGAATTTAAAAACGTCTCGTTTATTATAAATAAGCAGCTTTTTACTTCACAAGACATTAATTGATGGACTGGAGTTGTGTGGATCACTTGTTTTTATAAGCTCTTATTCTGACGGCACCCATTTACTCCATTGTTGAGCTAGTAATGTAATGCTAAATTTCTCCAAACATGTTCCAATGAAGAACCAAACTCATCAACATCTTGGATGGCTTGAGGATGAGTAAATTTCAGGGAATTTTCAGTTTTCTGGTGAATTACTCCTTTGTGTGGCTTACATATCTAGATACATTTTGGGGTCATTGTCAAATTTAATTGCAGTCAATTTTGTGCACTGTTTATTCATAGAGTATACTGCATCTTTCAAAGAACTACAGATCAAAACATATACTAAAACAACTTAATTTCACTGCCGCAGTAAAAGAAAGAGATGAATAGGAAGAGAAGGAATGCTGAAGCACTTGACCTTGGTGGATCTATATGTACATTAAAACATTTTTTTTTATCAAACCATCATCCTTGAGCATTAGCACAAAGTACACAACATCTTTGAGACTTATCTCAACCATCAGACCCACACAACCCAGTACTCCTGTCTGCAGCATTCATCACAAAAACACTTTACCGCTGCAATACAAGGGAATTCAGAGGGGAAGATCTCCCAAAGAACAGCTTTAAGATAAACGCGATATGGTTACAGTCACATTTTATACTGCAGTTCTGATATCTCACACTGATATATATGGACAGACTCTGACTAGTGGTTAGTAACAGTTGAGATGTGATTATTATACATATGCAGTGATTGGGTGCCATCAGAATGAAAGCCTAAACATCACAATAATCCACACCTGAATGAATAAACCATCACGTCTGACACAAAATATGATTCCATAATACATAATAACACTTCCTTTATTGAAAAGTCCATCTCCTGTAGCCCTCTGAAATCAAAATCAACCAACATATTTGTTTAGAACTGTTTTCTCTTGTAAACGGTGCCTGATGTGTGCATATTTCTCTCCTGATTCAGGTGAGACAACATTTCACTGGAGATAGCAATATAGATGACTCACATTTTAGTGGAAAAAACCCCCCAAAAATGTTTGAAGTAAAAAAACGTTTTAATAATGGATTTATTTCTAACAAACATGCAGCTTTTCGCTTCACAAGATGTTAAATGATGGAGTTGTGTCCATTACTTATGGATTATTATGATGTTTTATTAGCTGTTTTGACTCTCATTCTGACGGCACCCATTCTCTGCAGAGGATCCATTGGTGAGCAAGTGATATAAAGCTTATATATATAAGATATACATTTCTCAAAAATCTGTTTAGATGAAGAAAAACTAATTTTTGTCTGAACTATTCCTTTAACAATTACACTGAACATAAACAAGGATGTTTTTTTTCATGTTCACAAAGCTTCTTGCGATTTTTGGGGTTACTGGATTAAAACGAGAAGATAAAATGTGTCCTGTAAATAGGATTGCCCTGTAAATCCTGTTATATATGCAGACCTGGGGTAAATGCTCAAGCACATCGTCTCAAAAAATGACTCAGACGTGGCCTAGCCAGCGTCACTTCTGCAAACAGCATGCTTTTATGAGAAATCAGGCTCTGATTCCCATTTAATAAAGCATTTGTTTGCTTGCTTCAGATGTGTGCGGTACCAGTGCAAGGGCATCTGTCCAATAAAGTAGAGAGATGCAAGAGAGTGACGTCTATTTTTCATTTTTTTTGCTGATTGATGGTAGGCACAGAGGGGACACAGTTCTGGCCACGAGGGAAAATTTTCATTCATCTGCATCTGTTCACTGGACTTCTAATGGTTGCCTGGAGACAGAAGAGTAGAGAGGAGCTCTCCGTGGTCCTGAACCCTGCGCTGGCTGAGGGAGAGTTGAGTTTTTTCACTGTGTGGATCGTAGCACCATGAAAGCTTTTCATTGAGATGGACACTCACAAAGAGACATGTGCGGCATCTGAAACAAGTCCTATTCAAAACCAAGTCCTTATTCACAAACCTTTGTTATTTAGCATAAAAAGTATTACCAAAGATATTTTGTTGCTTCAAAAGGACACAAATGGCATGTCGTTAGAAACATTATTAAAACTGAGTGGTATTAGTTTAAAAGAAAGATATGCACAAGCACAGTTTTCAAGCAAATTCCAAATGACAAATATATATATATATTTATATCAAACATTGTTGTCAAACATTGGTGGGACATGTCCATAGTTAACGTGATGAGACAGTCTCCTGTGTAATCATTTTAATCTGACAGGCAACAATTCTCAAGAATGAAGAGCTGTTTTGTCTCTGTATATCATGCCCAATTTTTTCTCTGAATACAGAACAACCTCCATCTTTCTGCACCTTGTCTGATCTCTTATCAGTTTGACCTTACAAACACACCACAAACACGGTTGTGTACAACCATTAAATCACAAAAATACTGCAGTTTCTGTGCAGTGGTAGACTATGCAAAGAAGGGTTTTCACAGAGGTTTTGTTGTGTGGAAATGATGGGGGCAGGATCTCTCCTGAATCTCTGGTTTATTAACACAGGATTGTTCTGGTTTGGTTGTGGATATCAGAGAAACAATGCAAAATGTATATGAGAAGAATGTAACCAAACAATACAAATAGGCTCATCAACCTTTAAAAAATAAGACAAACATCTTCAGCTGTGCATCCAATCAAACTCTATTATATTTTGGTCACTGAGCAATATGGTTAATACTACTGCAATCCTTATCCCAGCGTGTGTTCAGTAAAGCACATTTCTGGTCTTGTTTATGTATCACAAAATGGTGATTTTCCTATTCAACCTATGTTGTGTAATTTTACGTATTGTTGGACCCGTGCAGTTCACTGTAATATGCGATTCAGGATCGCCACTTGACGTCTATTGTTCAAACATTTGAGAACCAGTGCATTAAATCCTAATCATTTTCTGAGATCAAAATACTTGGATGTTTTTTTAGAAAAGAAAAAGAGAGAGAGAAGGGGCGATGGGTGAAACTGAAATATGTGTGGAATGGATGTGAAACGAACAGAATCAAACTATTTTAATAACAAGTAACATTTGTGCATAGCTATTATTCTGTTTAAAACAGGAATGCAATGGAGGAAACAAATACACACTGGAAAAAAAATTAAAGCTTCATAAAATAAAATAAATCTATTGGATATTTCATGTTTAAATTGTAAAATAAATAAATTATAGATGCAACCATAGCATAGCATAACATTTGCAGATCTATATACTGACCGATTAGAATCAAGTACTCCATTTATACTGTATATACATATATATATATATATATATATATATATATATATATATATATATATATATATATATATACACACACACACACACACACCCCAGCTGGGTGCTGATTTATCCTCAGTTGCCATCTGTTTTACTGCTTGCTAAACAGAAGAGCAAGCAGACTGCTGCTTATAGCAAAGCCAACCCTTCATTTTCTTCCACTTAGCACACTGTCACGTCTGAAAGTCACAACAAGTGTAAGGTAAACGCTCACACACCTTAATATAGCACACCAACACACACTCTACCAGCCATATACATCACCATGTGGCATCTTTTTGAAACCTGATATATTTAGCAGGAGGCACACTGATAATTATGTTGATGTATCAGATGATATGACATGAAATGTGGTGTACATGTCGATCTTTCTCAGTGTTATCACCAGCAAAACACAGCATCTCATTCTCGTCTCGCCATGAACATGCAAACATCTTTTATGTTGCACGAAGGGTAGCAAGTCATGAAGTTGAGTAAATAATGCTAACTTCATTTTTGCATGAACTTTACCTTTAATAGCACATGTAATGACCACAAAAGTGTCCATGCAGAGATTTTCCGTGGCTCACTTATCCAATCGTTTAAAATTCCCTTTCTGACCTAATCTGCACTTTGTTTCTTGAAGTTGTACAGTTGCATCTACATGAGTCGGTCAGTGAAGTGTTAAAGCTCAGCACTGCAGGGATCTCCATAGGCCCTATCCTAACTCTGACAGTATGCAGACAGTATGATGTTGCGATGAAAAGCCAAGACATCAAGCACAAACTCTGCTTTAAATGAGTAAATAATGAAGCACTGCAGGCGCCTGAGGGATCGGGGTGTTAACGGGTTTATAGCCGGTGATCAGACGCATGCGGCGAGATGTGAGCAGCTAAAGAAAA
This sequence comes from Carassius gibelio, assembly GCF_023724105.1. Classification (NCBI taxonomy): domain Eukaryota; kingdom Metazoa; phylum Chordata; class Actinopteri; order Cypriniformes; family Cyprinidae; genus Carassius; species Carassius gibelio. Next base: position 5,002,368 of record NC_068419.1, on the reverse strand, counting down.
ACATAAACATCTCCAGTGCGGGTCAGGTCTCATAATCCAGCCGTATGAGGTGATCATGCCTTTTGATGATAATCTGACTGAAGACATTTCCTTTGCACTAAATCAGTTACGGCAAAGTACTCATCCTAAAAAAATCCTGTTATCACGCTTTGAACAACAGATCAGCGAGAGATTTTAGAACGAAACCACAGTATTCATAGGCCAGCTAGGATTTAAAGACTTTGAATTTATGATAGTGGGCTTGTGAGTGATGCCTTAACATGATGTGACATAGGAAAAAAGAAAAAGAAATTTTAAAATTTTAGGGTTAGGGTAAAGCATATGAAATGTTTTGTTTTACTATAAAATTAACATATATATATAATAAAAGAGATTGATGGACAACCACTGCAATTTTCCCGATTTTTGGAAGAAAATGTGTAACAGAAAATGTAATACTGTATAATGTATGCTTGAAATCTCTATTATTTGATTTAATTATATGAAAAAAGCTCCATAAGACAATACATGTACTTAAAATAAAAAATTTCTGAAATAAAATGTGTCAGAACTATAAACAATAAAAAGTTAACCACAGAAATAATTGCTATGTTGTTATCGTTAACTAAAACTAATGGAATAGAATAAAACAAATATTAGATGAAAAACTTCAACTTAAAAAAAAGAAATGTAGCCTTGGCAACTGAAGTACTTAAGTAAAATTAAGTTTGTTATAAATAAACTGAAGCTAAATAGAAATATTTTTAAACAGAAATACAAAACAAAATTTCTAAAATGCAAAGTAAAATTAAAATGAAAAAAAAAAAAAAATATTAGTATGAATAATAATATATTAATACCAACCTGCATATTATATTACATCTGATTACATCATATTTAAATACTTTAAATAATTAGGTACAAGGCAGATTTAGGTAGATCAAGTTAGATTAAGTTAGCTTGGCATTCATATAATTTTTTAATGATTTAAATAAACTGCAAACTATAAAATTTGACATAAAGTACCTGAAATATCTTTGATGGGTAACTTTTCTAGCTGCCAATTTTGTGGAAGTGCGTAACATTTTATAATGGTGCAATTTAGAAGAAAAAAAACACTGTATTTGAACTATAAACCTATCAAGGCCCCTTGCATTGTGTCTATTGCTCTAAATAGCCTACATTCTGATTGGCTAGGATTTCCACAAAATTAAAAACAAAAATTGCAGACGCAGTGAAAGAAAGCACATGTTTTATCTTGGGAGAGCACATTCTTTTTACATTGACAACCCAAGGATACTTCATTTTTTTGAAGTATTCATGTCTCATAAAGCTTTTCCGCTCATTCTTTGTCTCCTAAGAAACTGTCTTTGTTTTCCTCTCATTATTGAATTAATCCATCTGTCATACACCTAGCTGGAATTTAATGGCACCAACAGGTACAACAGCTGGTCTTTGGGAATTTACAAGACCAGAGCAGGATGCACTGAGTTACACAATTTATTGATGACGACAGATCTAATATAACTCTTAGCAGAAATAAAACCAATTAACTAACAAGAACATCTGCAGAAGTTCAGTTAGGACGAAACTAACAAGAGTATGTGAATAGAAGCATTACTTTACCAAGCAATTCTGGCTGTCTGTGTATAGAAATTTCCTTTGAGGCCAGAGGACATGCAACTACAAGGAATTAATGTGAAATTTAACCAGCTGTTGGTTTGGACCAAGTCCACCCTCATCACCGTCACACTCACAGCCCAGTGGGATGACCAGGTCAAATCCATCCGTCAGATGTGCATTGTGGCTCTGAGATCTATAAACTTGCACTGACAGGGTTATCACACTATAGACAACAGGCCCGCAAGGAACTGCTATTCTGAACTTCTTCTTCATAAAGATTTCCTAATGAAAATAGCACAGTAAAATCTCACTATTATTAGTAACGGAGCAGAAACAACAACCCTAGATCTTTTTCTTTATATGCACATCTGAATGTCAAGAGGGATGCAAAGTAGTGTGGGGCTGTTCGTAAATGTAGGAATTTCTACTTTTAGAGTGTGCTAGTTTTGAGAGTCTTATGGGTGTCGAAGATCTTGAGATACAGATATGTATAGCTTCTGTTTAACATAAGGTTTTTATAGATAATGTTGGGTTATTATCACACAGCAGCAGCAGAATACGGTTGGCGGTCTGTTTTAGGATGTCAAATACGGTCACGTTAACAATCAAATGGTCTTGCTTAAACTGAAGTATTATAGAAGTATTATATAGTAATATAAAAAGAATGAGTATCACAAGATCATGTAGGTTCCAATTTACACAGTAAAAAAAGATTATTAAGAGTATGTTTTATGAGAAAATACTATTTCTACAAGAAAATATTTTTTCCACTTTAAAATGTCACATTTAATTCAATGTGTTATTTTGCAAATAACTGTGAAATCTTCAGTGTATGTGAATATGCTAGTTTTTCATTATTTTTGTATTTTATTTTAAATGGTCCCAAAGTGTGACAGTTTTTTATGAGTGCAAAAACTGAGTGTAGTTTTTAAATTGACATGAGCTCATTAAAGCTTCATGCATAAAATAACTTTTTTTTTAAATCATAAAAACTATGTCAACTACCTATTAACTGAATGAGGAATCGGCACTGTACAATATATGCATTTCAGTTAACATTTATTTTATGGTTTTAGTTTTAGTTAACTACAAAAACTCTGCTCATAACACACATTTGTATGTGCACAATGTCATTGTTTAACATGCATCTCAAGTTTAGTTGCTGCTAATGGATTACCTGCACCAATCTGTCATGATGAGGAGGAGGAAGAGGACAATGGCCATTAAAAGAAACCTGTCTCTGATGGAACTTAAGTTTCTAAATTGATTCTGGCATTAGAAGAGAACAATGACACAGTCCATTCGGTGAAGATGGATCATTTCAACTCTGAATGGCAAAAAATATCAAAACACAGCCATCATACTGTAATAACATATAATAGAATTGCCAAGGGTTTCAATAGATGGCAAATTCACATATCAGACCACTTCAGTAATGGATCCAGCATTATGATGATGTCTTATCTTTCAGATACAGATATGACAGGACGTGTATCACTACTCATGCACAACACTGACTATTTACCAACATGCAATAAGACTGAACGAAAGGACATGTAAAAGATGCCAACAGTTCTTTACTAGTATGCTTTCTATGACTAATTGCGAGATTATGCAAATAATGCGAAATGCACTTAATGCAAAACAACACATTCTCAAAGTTAGACTGATGGTCGTAAACTCACACCGGTGATTTCGACGTTTCCCTTTAAACATGGTCATTCTAAAGGGCTCCAGTTTGACGGCTTGGGAATCCTGCTCGCGCGCTAGAAGAAAAGACCGAGCCCCCGAATCTCTGCCGCGATTCCGTACAAACAGATCGGTTTTTCCGGAGGTGATGAAACGAGACCCACTATCACAGCAGACGCTACCATTAACGCGGTCTATAAAGGGACGCTTTTCTATATATCTGGCTAAGCTACTGTTCCAACTACGGCGAAGGTTTGGTCATTAATATTCATAACCCAGTCGTTAACAATTGGACGTCAACCCCAGACGTCAGCACTAATGTTTGATATTCCAGATCAAAGTCTCCCTCATTGGAAGGTTACTACGGAACGTCAGCACGTTCTCATTAATATTCATAGACCTTCGCTATGGTAGGATTTGTAATTTCAACATTTTCTGCTAACAGAAGCGCCAATTTAAAGTATTTGTATGCACCTATTTAGACAGTAGATTATATATGATTATATAGACTATGCATTATAGACGTATTTTAGTATCAAGTGTAGTTCGTAGTAGGCTACTTCTTTCATGAGAACTTAAAATATATATATTTTTATTTAATGGAATATTTATGTGTACAATTTGTATGTATGTATGCAGGAATGCAATTAAAGGTTGCGATTAATGCAATTAAAGGTTACTGCAGCCATCATTACATCTGCATTTCTTTAAAAAGTTATACTTACATATTTGCATGCAATAATATTCAGGTAAATAATTGCCTATGTAGCAAAAAGGAACAATCCATAGCAAATCTAACAAAATGTCTGGACTCTGGGCTCAGATCAAATATCTCATCTGAGTTTCTCAGAATAAGGTGGGGGAGCTGCCAGCATCCAATTTCATTACAAACTGGCATCACTCTCTCCACACATTCAGGATCATTAAATGTGATCCAAGCATTTCAATCTTGCACCCAACTGTAGTTTTTGTGCCAAAATTTGCATAGAGTTGCATAAAGCCCTTAGGTTAGGTGCTGTGACCAAATGTGATGCAATCATGCCTGCTCTTTTTCTAAAAGCACCCCACAATTTTCATCTCTGTGAACCATGATCTTGATTATATCATGATCATACATCATTGTTATGTTTTCTGCTGCAAGGGACTGTGTTGTTAAGGAGACAGAGAAAGAAAAAGCACAGTCGTATCCTTCTAATAATGTGTGTGATATATTCAGTTAGCTGTCAGTAGATGGCTCTCAGTGTGTGGGTTGTTATGACCAAAATAGCATGGAAATGTACTTTTCAAAATCTGACTGCAGTAAGAAAAACTGACATCTGCATATCCTGGCCTACTTTGCACACAACCAATTACTGAAATTTTCAAAAAGCAGGATAGTAATGAGGGATTTTCTACAATGTCATCAAGTCAGATTTATATCTATTATATTCTAAGAATTATATTTCTGAAAATAAGTGTTTTGGGCGAAATCTGTCTTCAATTATGTAGTTTTAGTGTCCACAATTACATAAACATCGGCATAGCAATAGCATAGGCTATATACATGGATAGTCAATAGCTATTTTTTATTTTTTTTCGCAGCATTTTGGGAACACAACAGCGCCATCTTCTGGATAATACAATGAAGCACTTTTTTATTTTATGATTTCCATAGTGTGAACAGTGAAGATATATGAAATCTCAAGATATATTCTCTAGTGAATGTGAATCTTAATGATTTATAAATAAAGGTACAGCTCTATACATATACATTATATTTGTACATATTATATATTAGAAATAATTTTATATTCTTTTAAAATATTATTCATATTTATTTTATTTACATTTTCATAACTCTAAAATGACTCATAAAAATACATACATTTTTAGAAACTTAATTAAATGAATTAATATAAAATAAAAACCAACCCTTGGATTTGTACAATAGCTGTGGCCTAATGGTTAGAGAGCTGGATTTGTTATCAGAAGGTTGCTGGTTTGAGTCTCGGTGCTGGCAGAAGTTGTAGGTGGACGGAGTGAATGAACAGTGCTCTCTTCCACTCTCAATACCTGTGGCTGAAGTGCCCTTGAGCAAGGCACTAAACCCCCAGTTGCTCCCTGGGTGCTGGATATATATCTGCCTACTGCTCCAGGTGTGTGTTCACTTCTCACTGCTGTGTGTGTGCACTTGGATGGGTTAAATGCAGAGCACCAATTCTGAGTATGGGTTACTATATTTGGCAAAATGACTTTCACTTTCAATCTTTTTTCTCACTCGGGTGTTAGAGAGAAAGCAGTGCAGTAATGCTTAACTTTCATATTCAGAGTCATAACATGTCCTCTTAAAATAGTTCCTTTTGATTGTTTATTTATCTGTGAGAGCTAGAGTCAGTAAAGGGCAACTTAAATTAGCTTAATGGTTGTAAATGGATAAAGTGATGATATATAGCCGATAATAGCCTCATAATGGGACAGAGAGTTGTAGAGTGCACAAAATCACATTATAACACTGAAATGCCATTTAAACAGTCGTTTGGGGTCTGACTGATTTAATGGAGTGTCGTATTGCTTGCAGCGTCAGTCATCGGACCACACAAGCGCATACAACCACACACTCGAATATCCCAACAAATAATAGCACTGGAAAATAGTGAAAGCATCAAGCATGGAATCTTATTTTCTGAGAGAAAAAGGCAGCAGAGAACATTTTATTCCTCTTTAGGGGTCTTTCTCGATAACCTCGATTCTTTTCCATCCAACTGGGATGCTTCCCTCAAATAATAGAAGTCATAATGAAGACAGTATTGTTCCCTATTGCTCAGTTCAGTGGAGCTGATATCCAGCGTGATGGCACACAGTCCTGGGTTAATGGAGTGTGCCTGATGGATGGCACTACAGTGAATGACAGTCTCAGTCCTACACATGCAGAAGGACTGAAGATGAAAGGTACTACAGACTAAAGGCAGCTTGAAGGAACTGGTTATGCTCAAATCAGATCTGATTTGGGTGTATATATTCAAACTGCAGGCGTGAGAATGTCTCTTAAGTACATCTTGATGTTTATGGATTTGGATCTTTTGTTTGAGAGGACAGAAGGCTGTCTTGAAGGCAGATCAATGTATTCAGTGAGATAACATGACGGTAACATGTGACCTTTAAACACACACACACACACACACACAGAAAACACAAATCAACGCAAGACTGGAACAGGATTATGAAAAGGCAATGAGAGATAGCCAATGCAGGTGAAAGAAAAGGAAAATAAGTGCTGGAACAAGGAAATATATACTCTTATTTGTGTGTTGGATGCATATAAGGATAACTTCTGAGGGATAATCAATTCAGCTTTGCAATCAAAGGAAGATGGATTTAAAAATACATCAAAATTGTTATCAAACTGTTATTTTCAATTGTAACAATATTTCACAATATTACTATTGATGTAAATAGATGCCGCCTTGGTGAGCATACAATTATTCTTTTAATTCTCTATACATTAGAGAATCTTATTTTATTAAATGTCATTATAAATGTATCATTTTATTTTAGACACATTTTTAGATTTTATTTAATATAAGACAAAAGTCTGATTAATGTAATGTTCCGTTTATATTTTAAAGATAAAGATTTTTATTAATAAAACCTTCAAAAACATTTCAGATATGTTATTTATTTAGTTTTATTTAATTTGGAAATCATTTCATTATATACCTGCTTTATTTTATTATTTTATTTAATATGTCATTATAAATGTATTATGTTATATTAAAGACACATTTTTAGATTTCTTATTTCAAAATAAGATACAATTCAGATAAATGTAATGTTCAGATTATATTTTAAAGATAAAAATGTCAATTAATATAACATTCAAAAACCTTTCAGACATGATTTTTGTCAGTTGGCATGATTTAATTATTGTTTTAGAATTATCATTATTAAGTTTTGTTTACTCATTCATTTCTAATTTTGAAATGATTTTATATGTAATTAATTTGAATAAATGTAAAAATGCATTATTCATACTAATATTTTATTTAATATATTATATTATTTATAAATGTATTTGCACTTCTCCTGTCCTGCTGTTCTACATAATATACATTACACATTTTATGTAATAGAAATTAGAGTCAACATTGGGAGCAATAGGAATTATAACAACAAACACACACACACACACACACACACAAAGCAATGCCACCACACTCAGTGATCCAAAAATAGGTTACATTTTCGTGCAAAATATAAAGCCTTTTTTCTCTTCTGATTTTGGATTGAATAGTGACTCAGACATGTTTTTGTAAGGTTCACCCAAAAGGAAAAGATAAAGAAAGGCAACACTGGTTCCACATGAATGAGTTTGGTCTCTACATGATTTCGGCTTTCTGTATAGCACACTAGTCTGGTCTCTTCCTGATTATGAGCTGGTCTGGGGTCAGTGCACTCGTGGACCCAAACTCTGGCTAATCTAATTCAGGTCTCTGCGCTGAGAGCAGGCCAATCTGAAGCCTGTCATAAATTCAGACGCGGTCCTCCTCCTGCTGGGAAACGGGAAGGTGCTTTTGAAGATAAGAGGGATTAGAGATGGTGGGAATGGTTTTACAGTCTTCATTCAGTAAATTAATCTCGGGGAGATTACGCAGAAAATTGAGAGAGGTTTTACCCTTTTCTGATATATATATGAACCCAATTCATGTAGCAAGCTCAGTATTAAGGTCAAATTCACAATCAGAAAGACAAATAAGATGTTACTTCAGAGATTATATGTGTAAACAAAACCCAAGTTGATGATCTGGATGGCCTGTGTCAAGAAAGATTTAGATTTTCTGCTTTAATTCCAACATCAACCACCATGTGGCGCTCTAAGATCATCATGAATCAGTATTTGTGGGACATGAGCATCAAAATTCCCTTCTGAAAGCGTTTCAGATGTCTGACACACAATCTCACAAAGAAATTATTAGTTAATACGATCTGATTTAGTCTCCTTCAAGAGTTATTCATCATATCTATAGACTGAATTACATGTGACGGCAGAATTGGGGGATGAGAATGGGGTTGGAATATGGATTCATTTTCTTGGCTGATATGAGGTGTATAAATCCAGCAGGAGCTCATAATAATAATGTCACCGTGAGATCAGGTCAAGGGTCAGTTTGTTTAACACTCCAGACCGACGCTGCTTCAATAACGTAAAGTAAGGACAGAGAATACAAATTTCATTTTACAGTGTAACCTCTTTTTATTCACATGACAGTGAAGGTCTTGATGTGATTTCACTTGACATGTCTTGTCCCCGAACACTCTGTTAGAATAATAGACTCTTCAATCTGGTATAATTTTGCTCAGATGTTGCTCAGATTTTCATATATGACAAGAAATAGTGGAGTTCTCATTTAGAAAACTCATTTAGGAAAAAAGATTTCCATAATAAAATTTATAAAAGAAAAAAGTAAATACATTACATTTTAAATGATTTTAAATAGTTATTTGAAATATTTTCCTATATTTTATCTTTTTGATTTAATAAATGTAATGTGCTCTTTAAAAATGAATAATAAAAAAATAAAATAAAATAAAGGTATTGGGCCCCAAATGTATTCATTATTTTTTAATCTAACTAAAATAACCCAACTGCAGTTTGATTGATATTAATTGGAA